>NC_132911.1:119752892-120052892 GCF_047675955.1 Chlorocebus sabaeus
TTCAGTATTTTAATATTTCAGGTAAAAGAGTCTCATATCTTCTATGTAGATGAACTGCCTGCATTTCAATTTAAAGTAATGATGTGAACAATTTCACTTCATTACTTCCAGCTCTACGTTCACAGTGTCTATGTTAATGCCTACCAATGAAACATGAAAAGAACAAAGGCTTCTAATTTGTATAATGGGCTTGAGTGAGATGATTGCTTTCACCTCATGGATGAACACACTAAGTGATTTTAAAAAATTGTTAGAACCCAGAAACATATGGTATGTCAACATCACATGCCACTCTCAAGCAAATATACTGGAGAGAAGTGAAACTCTTTTCATCATACAGTGAGTATCTTGTCAAAATGCAGTTACTAGGAAAATTCATAGTTTCTATTTCAATAGGTCACAGATTTATGCCACTCAGTCTCTTTTCATGTGAGTATAAGAAAATAGTAAAGTTGAAATTTCTAGTCTTTCAAAACCAATTTGTGGTACTTTTACAAATAATATCAATTGAATCTGTTCAGGTTAAATGCAACAACAAAGTATATGAAAAGATCTAAGTAGATCAAATGCCTGCAGTACAGTATAGTGGTACAGTGGTATCTATAGATTCATACAATATAATCTGCTAAGGCATTTTATAAGTATTAGGTAAAGTTTCCAGTGACTTCAAAGCCTAGTGCTCACATGTATATTCTGGCAGATGAATTAAAAAAATAGGTAATTGTCCATATTATCTACTGATTTCATTGTATATGTTTTCCACAAGTATCAGCTATTTAAATGCACAGTACATCTGTCTTTGTTCCTTTTAATTATAATGTATGTTTTCCTTCATGAATTTGATATTGAAGCATGTATTGTGAATTACTTTAAACAGGAAGACCCAAGGTTTGCTGCAGATAAGATAATTTCATCCAGCACCTAAAACATGCAAGGGTATCTGGATACAACAAAAGAAAATGAGACTTATTAGAAAGCTGCTCAATAAATATTTCTTTCAAGTGACCTTCAGACTAACCAGATTATGGTTCTAAATATTTTCTTATTTGGATACATTTAGTAAACAAGGCTTAAATGTTTTTATACCACACTAAATAATTGTATTTTTAATGCAGACACACAAAAAATATATAAAAAGGAAAGTTTAAGTCCAGAGTTTTAAATTACATGGTTACAATGGATTCCTTTGGGTATGCCTACCTAAAACAAATACTGTTCCTTAAATTCTTTAAGGAACAGCATTTGCTTCACTTTGAAACAGGCAATCTTGTAAGTTGCTGCCAGTGATATATGAATAATAATACAAGTCAACATATTTGTATATAAATGAAAAATACTCAGTGAGTTTATCAAACTGTTTATACACTTGAGTCATATAATCCCTATTTCAGATTTATTGACTCATTTATTCAACCAATATTGATTTAGTGATTATCATTCTAGATGATTGGAGATAGGGAGTAGGAAGGAAACAGCTAAATTCTGGCCTCGTGGAGCTTACATAAAGGAAGACTGAAATAAGACACCATAATGTTTAAATATCCAAGTAATTTTAGATTGCAATGAACACAAACCAAAAGGCTAAGTTAGTATCGAAATGGTAAGAAACACCAGCAAAACCATGAATCGTCCTTTTGAGTACACGAACACGAAAAGTTAATAGTTTGTTTAATCAGGGCATTTTACCAGTTTGTTTAATCAGGGCATTTTACCATTGTTAGTCCATGGGAATATTTGTCGCATCAGGCTTCTTTTTAAAATATGGTGTATTGTATAAAATATTTACAAAACTAAAAAACTAATTTTGGTAAATGAGATTGATTAAAGAGAATACATTCCATGGATTTGTTCATTTTCTTTTATATTTAGAATGGCAGTCATATTGGTAATTGTAATATATCATCCACAAATGCTGTCCATATTTATAATTGATCTCATGTATACTGAGCTCCTGATCTAGGCACTAGGGATTGAGGGATGAAATAGATGTGGTCTCTGTTCCTACATACTCACATGCTAGTAGAGTAAGGCAATGAACGAAATAACAGAACCAACTAGAAAATACAACTTGTAATAATTGTTACAAGGAAAATAAATTAGGATGATTGGAGACTACATGCATTTTAGAAGTAAATCGGTTTCAGATTTTGTGAGTGTGTGTGAATGATCCATGTTGAAGATTAGCCCACCCATTTAAATTTTATTTTTATTTTTATTTTTATTTTTTGAGACGGAATCTCACTCTGTCACCCAGGCTGGAGTGCAATGGTGAGATCTTGGCTCACTGCAAGCTCCACCTCCTGGATCCAAGTGATTCCCCTGCCTCAGCCTCCCGAGTACCTGGGACTACAGGCACACACTACAACGCCTGGCTAATTTTTTATATTTTAATAGAGACTGGGTTTCACCATGTTAGCCAGATGGTATTGATCTCCTGACCTCGTGATCTGCCCGCCTCAGCCTCCCAAAGTGCTGGGATTACCGGCGTGAGCCACCATGCCTGGCCCCACTTAAATTTTTATTCCTGCTTTAATTTTTTTTTTAGTTCAGAGAACTCTAATTTTCAGCTCTGCCAAGTGAAAAAATTAGAAGTCATCACTCCCATCCTTACAAGAAAAAAAGCTGGACAAAATGAAAAATCACTGATCTTTCTGGGACCCAAGAAATCAAACTGCCACTTCAAAATCTGGAGGGACAAGTTTACCCTGATAGGTACAACAGAAAAACACAATCCATGGAAGAGTAAAAGGCCAAGTTGGGTCTATTAAAATTAAAATTCTTCAACACTGTGAATGTCACTGTTCAGAAAATGAGAAGACAACTCGAATACTGGGAGAAATGTTTGCAAAAAGACTTGTATACAAAATATACAAAAAACTCTTACAATACAATATAGTAAACATCCAGCCCGGAGTAAAAAAAAATGAGCAAAGAATTTCAACAAACACTTCACCTAAGAAGATATACAGATGACAAATAAGCATATGAAAAGATGCTTAACACTGCCATTAGAAAAGTGAACTGAAAAATTAGATACCACTATACATACACCTATCGGAATAATTAAGGTCTAAAACAAGTGAGTATACTAATTGCTGGTAAGAATGTGAAACAACAGGTTCTCTCATTCAGTGCCACTGGGAATGCAAAATGGTACACCCACTTTGGAAGACAGGCAATTTCCTACCAAGCTGAATATAGTTTTACCATACAATTTTGCAATTACAATCTTAGGTATTTATCCAACTGATTTGAAAGACTTATATTCACACAAAAGCTTGTGCGTAAGTGTTTAGAGCAACTTTATTTATAATCTCCAAAAACTGGGTATCCAAGATGTTCTGACTAGGTGAATGAATAAACAAATATCCTGACAGTGAAATATTATTCCATGATAAAAAAAAGGAATACACTATCAAGCCACTGAAAAATATGGATACATTTTGTATTAGCTGTTCTCATGCTGCTAATAAATTCATAACCAAGACTGGGTAATTTATAAAGGAAAGAAGTTTAATTGACTCACAGATTCACATGGCTGAGGAGGTCTCACAATCATGGCAGAAGGCAAAGGAGAAGCAAAGTTACATATTACATGGCAGCAGGCAGGCAAGAGAGCTTGTGCAAGGGAACCCCCATTTATAAAACCATCAGATCTCGTGAGACTTATTCACTACCATGAGAACAGTATGGGGAAAACTGCCCACATGAGTCAATTATCTCCACCTGGCCCTGCCCTTGACATGTGGGGTTATTACAGTTCAAGGTGGGATTTGGGTGGAGACACAGCCAAGCCATATTACATTTTAAATGCATATTGATAAGTAAAAAAAAAAAGTCTGAAAAGGGTACATAATGTATAAGTCCACAGGAGACTCTGAAAAAGGCAAACTTAGAGATACAATTAAAACAATCAATGGTTGCCAGGCATTCAGCAAGTGGGGAGAGCATCAGATATCAGGTGAAGCACAAGGGTTTTTTTTTAGGTCAGTGAAACCATTCTGAATGATAGTCTATGCATTTGTCAAAACCCATAGAACTTTAACACGGTGAACCCCATCTCTACTAAAAATACAAAAAAAAAAAAAAAGCAGGGCATGGTGGTGGGTGCCTGTAGTCCTAGCTACTCGGAAGACTGAGGCAGGAGAATGGCATGAACCTGGGAGGCGGAGCTTGCAGTGAGCTGAGATCATGTCACTGCCCTCCAGCCTTGGCGACAGAGCGAGACTCCATCAAAAAAACACACAAAAAATAGAACTTTAAAGCACAAAGAGTGAATCTTGTTGATGCAGATTTTAAAATATCATTTAGGAGATCATGGAATTCAAGAATAGAATGCAGAATGCAGAATGTCACAAAATTATTATAGATATATGAAATGACATCACTGAAGGTGATGATGGGAAAGGATCTAGACACCTCTGGAAATGAGAGGAATGTGTAAGACCAAAGGCAAAGTAACTACTCTACTCTAGCTAATAAAGTTGTGTCCCGATGGGGTATGAATTAAAAATTCTGGAAACACCACCTATTTATTCAGATCTTGGTTCCTAATAGCATTCTTAAGTAAAAAGAACCAGGGATCCTTGGTGACACAGCTGCTTCTAGGACTAGGGCAGGAAATGTGCAAGGTAAGTCTGGAACATTTTATACTGAAAGAAGTGCTGAAAACTGTTTTTTTACATTGATAGGGCTACCTCACAGGGACACAGGAGCCTTCTGAAAGAGTTCCCAATAACCAAAGCTGCAAAACTTTGAGAAACAACGTCAACAAAATTGGATTATAACGTAAAGTATAAAATAAATGCCCATACATTCATACTAAGATAAGAAAATAAATAAGTAAGAGAGAGAATAGACAAATAGCCCTAGTAGAAGAGTTCAAAATAATTTACATAGATACCCTACCCTTAAAGAGGTGGAACATGACTCACTACTGCTTACATGTGGGCTGCACATAGTGACTTCTTTTCGAAGAATAAGCAATGGAAAGGGAGGGAAAGAATAACTGTCGTGAAGAAATCTCACAAGCACTACCTCAGCAAGGTGGGGCATGAAGAGAATGGCACTGTATATCTGTGGTTTTCCTCCCCATATCCCATAACTCCAGTCTGACCAAAAAAAATTAAAACACACCAGACAAATTCCAGTAGAGGGTGTCTTGTAAAATACCTGACTCCTTAAAACTGTAAAGGTCATCAAAACCAAGGAAGTCTGAGTAACAGTCATAGCCAAGAGAAGCCCAGTGAGACTTGACAAATAAATGTGATGTATCCGGCTTAGAATTCTGGAACAGAAGAAGGACATTTGGTAAAAACTAAGGAAATCACAATGAAATATGGTCTTCAGTTAATAACGAAAAAAAAAAAATGGTTCTAGCTCTCTTTCAGCAAATTACTCTCTACCCTTCCTCATTACCAGAACATTCTGGGAACACAAATATCTGTATAATCACAGAGATCAGAACTCCCAGGAAATGGAGATTCTCAGGAAACTGATCATTCTGCGGAGGATGAAATCTTAATAAAATGGATTATCACATTCCCTACTTTTTCAAATAGCACAGACTCAGCCTGATTTATTTTTTTCTTGATGACTCAGGACTTCATGATAATTGTTGGATAATTTCCAGGGATTTTCTTAGGGCTCATTATCCTAACTTCAAGTACTTGTAAGACAAAAGCAGTATCTCTCTCTCTCTCTCTCTCTCTCTGTTTTTAAATAAAGCATTTACACATAAGCACAGGTGATATTCTCTTTGGTAAGCCCTGAATTCAGTGTGATCCGTCCTGTGTTTGGCTTTGTATTGCCTCTCCTCACTCTGGGTGGCTTTCTGTGGAACTATCTGGTCCAAACTGAGACTTCCTATGATGCCAGATCTTGTAAATGTCCCTCACCCCACTGTGTTGCAACTATGACAAAAGACACAGTATCTCTGACTTTTGGGTTATTACTATGGAAGCCTTGATAACTTCCTGTCCTCATTTGTCATGGGACGGACATCACTGATGACTTTATGCCAGCTACTTTTTTCTTTCTACCAGATCTTTCTAAGATAACCATATGAGATTGTTTCTGCCGAAATACGATTTATAGGGAAAACATTTCTTGATGACTTTAAACAAAGTAATGCTCCTCTATATAACCCTTTACCCTGATACCTTTTTACAACACTTATTACCGCTGGATTTACAAGCTTATTTGTTTACTTGATTATTGTCTGTCTTTCCTTCTGAATGAAATTCATCAAAGTCAGGCCTCATACCATTCTTGTTTCCTGCTCTAGACTCTATGCTTATGACAGAGCACAATGAGATAACATTTGTTGAATAAATGATGATTGAACTTTCTAGGGTCATGGTGTACCTTTGTGTTTTTGAATTTTTGGGGGGAAAGTCTCCTGGTTCTGCCTAATCAACTTCCTCTCCTCTCACAATAGATATAACAACTATCGATAAATTTGACTTATTAAATAAACCCTGATTGAGGGCCTGTGATGGTCTCTGATGAAGAAGCACCTGAATTTTGTGTATGGAATTTATGACATCAATCTTGGCTACCCAAAGTCCTTAAAAATTTCTTTGCCATGTTCTGAAGATAAGATGTGAACTTGCCAAATTGTTATGCTATGAATAAAAGAATAGCTAACAGTTACTTTAATTCAATCCCAAACAAAACATGCTCAGTACAGGAAGTATTCTTGGAAGAAAAAAATGTAATACAGCCCAAAGACAAATATATTCTTTAAAAAAATTAAATGTTCTTTTTCTTAAAATCACACATCCATGTTCTCCTGTTTAAAAAGTACAAAAAAGAGAAGAATAGATTAATATTGACAAATGTCACTAATTTTATTTTCCTAAAACATTCTCAAATCATGAGTAATATGCTCATATCCACAGGAACCACAAGATAACAGATTTTTCCCCAGGCCACATTGCCCCTACAAAAATAATTTTAACAGGCTAAATTGTCACTCAATTTAGAGTAGTGCAAAATGCATTATCCTTTTGGCAATAAGCAATGTTTTCATTAGTATCCAAGATTGATCATTGTAAAATTCCTTTATCTTTTTATGCACTACTGTTCCAATCAAGGTAGTATCACAAAGTCAAAATGAATATAAAACCCATCTTTATTCAAAATATATTAACAAAGACAGTAGGAACATTCTGTGCATAGCCCAACAGTCAAACACACCAAAATGTCAGAACTACTTTAATTATGAGAGAGTACTGATTGTTCTTAACACAAATCAAATGTGTAACAAAAGAAATAAAATAGTTTTAGCTTCTTCACACACCTACTTATCTCACAAATTTTATATCTTCAAGGGGCTTGCACTCCTGGTTTTATGCCCTCTCTTGCTTGGCACTCTCTGTATGGAAATTGTTTTTCTCAGATCTTTTCCTTTTGGAAGAGGATCCTCCTTTGGCCATTGTCATAAATGTTACTCCATTATCATGCAAATGGGTCATATAAACACTGAATGTTTCTTTAGCTGAATTCCTTCTGGTTGTATTGTCTCTTTCTATTTGTAATGGAAAAACAAGATTTTGAAATAATCAAATGAGTTCAGGCAACAGCTTCTTTTACATCAGTGGCTCAGTCCCTCCTGTGGGGATCAAATGACCCAAGATGACAGTGTGCCTATTGGCTAATTACTTCCAGGAGCCAAGTACACACACTCAAATTCAAACCTTGGGTCTGATGAAGGATGTTCATAAGCACATCAATATTATAAGTTCCAGCTCATGCACCTAAGAAAAGTAGAAAATGAGAAGAAGTGGTCATGCAGAAACGCAGAGTAACACAAAAATATAAAATGCACATAACTAAGGTTAGTATCAGTAGCAGAATAACACTAAGAGAGTTCATTTGTATTCAGAATTTGTTGCCCACTCTCAGAGAAGTGATTTGCTGTGCACCCAAATCTATGCTCTGCTGCTGTGTTACCAAGAGACAACTGTCCAGTCAGGAACAAGGATTTGCAGGCTCTTGTCCCCACCTCACACCCCAGCATGTATCTAGGGGTGTCATGTCTCTAATGTTCACCAGTGGAATGTAAGCAGATGCAATATGAATCTCTTTCATGTCGAAGGTTTTAAGAAGCAGGTGTACCTTTCTTTCATTCAATCATAGGGATGGCCAGCAGGGCACGGTGGCTCATGCCTGTAATCCCAGCACTTTAGGAGGCCACAGTAGGCGGATCACTTGAGGTCAGAAGTTCAAGACCAGTCTGGTCAATGTGGTGAAACCCCGTCTCTACTAAAAATACAAAAATTACCCGGGCATGGCGGTATGTGCCTGTAATCCCAGCTACTCAGGAGACTGAGGTGAGAGAATCACTTGAATCAGGGAGGCAGAAGTTGCGGTGAGCTGAGATCTCACCACTACACTCCAGCCTGGGCGACAGAGGGAGACTCCATATCAAAAAAAAAAAAAAAAAAAAAAAAGGAATGGCCCTGGAACCCTCTGAACTCCCATATGATTTATTTGTCCACCAACCAGGAATATCTTAGTGTATTTTTACTTGACAGAAAAATATACTTCTGTTGTTTTAAGCCATTATAATTTGGGGATTTGCTTTTTATAGCTGTTGGAGTCAATGCACCCTTCATTCTGTATCGTTTAGAACTTTGCCCCTGGTTCAGATCTTATCCTTTCTGTTATACCGCCTCCAAATCTCAGTTCTTCAATGGAGAATTATCTGACAATTCCAACCTCTATTGATTTTTTCTTTCTCTGGTTTCCTACATATTTTCTGTATTTAAACTAATGATTCCCAAAGATAGAAAGTTATTAAAATTACCTTGGGAAATTTTTACAAAAATACTTGAGCCCCACTTGACCTTGTGATTCAGATTAAATGGTAGTACAACCTTGGAATCCGCATCTTTAAAACTCTTCTGATGATTCTGATACACAGCCAAACTTGAAAACTTCTGGTATATTGTAAATTTTAAGGTTTTCATAATTCATTGTTTCTGCTTTCTCCAATGTTGTTTGGAAAATACAACAACCTTAAATGAACAAATCTCCACTATAATTCACCCTTGCATATAAGTACAAGAATAGCCCATCTGGGAAGCAGCTCCATCTCAAATCAGTGATTGTAAACACTCTTGAGGATGATCACCTTCTCTGCAATGCACACCTTGTGGATTTCCCAAAGATTAATTTCACACATATTTCATTTTAAGTCAAGCCATCTTATAGATGCCTTCGAATTTATCAATACCTTCGAATTTATTAATAAAGTTAATAAAACATAACTTTATTTATTGGAAGATGGATTGAACTTAGTACCTGATAATCTCCTTAAAGATAGCATTCTACCTTAAGCTTTCTAATTTAACGTGTGTTTCTCTAGGCCTCCCAAGTTGATGGGGGCTAAGGGAGTCACGTTACTCCTTTCACACCTATCCTCACTTATTAATGTAGTTTCCAGCTTCATGCAACATTTCAGCCATTAATTTTTGGGAGTCTCTATAGAGGTGTCTGCCATGTTCTGCTGTCTGTGTTCCTTGAGGACTTGAAGTACCAAGGTACTTCACAGTGGAGAGAATAATCTCCTGTTGGGCACCAGAGTGGCATTATTATTTACTGCAATGTTTTATGGCGACCTTCATGGAAACAGCTTTTCTCTTTCCTTAAGGTAAGGCTAGAGCTGAAGTCATACACCACCAGAAGGTCAATATTTGAAAGTACCTTACAGTCCTCCCCGTTTTTCTCCCCACAGGCACTCCCACTTTCTAATCCTTCTATTTCTACTATGAAAATCGGACATGTAAATGGATTCCTCTCTGGCTGCACAAAGTTAATCATTAAGTTTACAAGCTCATTTTAATGCTTGTAAATGGACTTTAATTTGATAATTATGTTATATACTATTGGATATGAATAGAATCCTACTGACAAACATAATCTTTGAATTTCACTATTGGATGTAACCAATGTGCAATACATGTATACAGTCTCAGGGACAGTCATAACAAGGTTACATTTATTTTTGTTATCCTCAAGTGGGCTATGCCTTTGAAGTTTTCCTTAAAGTATTATTTTATATTTCAATATCAGATCCTGAATTTTGTTCTGTTATATGTTCAATTGAGTTTCATTCTCTACTGAATTTCTTTGGAAGGTTTGATATATTCACTAGCCTTACTTCATTTCCATCAGTGTTATATAAGGCTTGAATCTTCAAAGCTGTAATAACTGAAATTTAGTTTAAAAGCAGGTTAGTTGGTTTATCATTACATGTCCCAAGATCTTCCAAAGTCAAATAATAGTAAATCCGGCTCCCTTTTCTCAGTTAACATCCTTGCCAGAGACTGAATTTTTTTCATTAATATCCCCACTTTTTAGGGAAAGATTTCTGTTTCACCAAAGAAAAGGCCAGAACAGAAATTACAGTTTTTGCCCAAGATAATGACAGAAGTGGCTAATTTCCAGGCTTCTGTCTACTAGCACCTTGACATAGCATTTTAGTAGGCTATGTTACAGATGTGTTGACATAAATATCACAATTATTTGCATTTATTCAATTAAAAAATGAACCTTGGTTGGATGAAGTAGTTTCCCCTAACCAGAAACACTACTTAAGGAAATATCATTTTAAACACCACTGATTCCTTCTTATAATATGGTCACTAATTGTATAGCATTTGGTATGTGGCTAAACATATCAGTTTCTTCATCTCATATTTACTATTATTGGAATGAGGAATAATTTTAGTAAATGGTATAAAGCACCTATCACAATGTCAAATTATAAGACAATTACATATTATCTCCCATCTCTATATTCTAAGAAGGTAATTATATAATTTTATAACTGAAATGTCTAGATTTTACAACCAAAGGTCAGATCCATTAAAATGGACCATTATTTATGCAACTACACCTGTTGAATTGAAGGCATTACATCACATTTTCTGCCAACTTACTTAATTCTTGCTCAGCAATTACTGGTTTCTCAGTTTCTCACCTGACAATGAAATATAGGACTCTTCCATTCTTTATTAACCTACAGGCAATTTTCCTTTGTGGTTTAACAAGTCTGACATATTGGCTATTGTTAACTGCTCATGTTAACTGCTATCTGCTCAGGACCATATGAAAAAGATAGCATTAAAGAGAAAACCACAGAAACCAAATCTCATGACTCTAGTGAAATTTGGTGATAGCCACACATTTTAGTAGAAGTGGAAAATAATTTCAACTCTTTCTCCAAGATGGAGAGACTTCCTGAACACGCTACAGTAAATGTGCATAAAACCAAAGAACCAACCTCTTCTTAGAAGCCTCAGGAATATTTTCAAATGAATACAGAAAATGGAAAGGTATGAATGGATATTATGACTCTTGTGCATATCACTGGGTCACCAAGAGAATAAAAGTTTCAGGGAAAAAGTTATAACATGTTAGTACATGTATGGCCTGCCTAATAAATTTAGTTATGACATGGGGCTGTTATGAAACCCACATGAGCAAATTCATGTGAAAGCTCTTTGTAAACTGTAAAGTGCTTCACATATCATGAATTGTTCATGGAATATAGGAAGTTGAAATGTGGATACAAAATGTTTGGTGACCTTAAATACTTGTATAACTTTTAATGAATATTCACAACTCTTTGGTGATTCTAAACAAAAAGTTGCAAGTCCCACTCAGAATTTTAAAATAAGTTTTAGCCCCAAAGAGGAATTTCAAATAATCAATTCTTCTTTCCTCTGTGATTAACACACCCACATGCAGAGGGACACTTACATCAATTCATTATTTTTAAATGCAGTACTTCGGAGTAGGGTCAATAACTGTCTTACTATGTTTTGCCCCTCTCTTTAAATTCTGCTGGCAGCCAATTCCTGCTACGATCACAGCAATGGGACAGTTCAAGTGTTTGCAACAGTGCAGCATTTTGTTATGCAATTGAAGGATAAATATGTCTTTATCTTTCCAACTATCCAGCTTTATTTCTGCCAAAGAGTGGTAAAAGTGAAAAGGAAAATATTTATGGGAAAATGGGTGAAAAATAATGAGAAATGTAACAGATACAGATGGTATTGCTCAAGTTAGAGATTTCCTAATTTGGAAATCTTATTAAAATACGTTGACTGGCCACTTAAGTGATATCTATCAGGGTGGTAGTTTCATAGACTAAGGCTGACCTCAGTTTTGTAGCCCCAGAAATGTGATTTTGTTAGTGTCATTCTAAAGAAATAGATTGCTGGGAACTGATTCATGCTAAGCACAGTTATCAGATACTGACCAGAATGTCACTGAGTTCTTAAGAAGGAGAAGCATGAGTATTCAGGTTTGCTTAGCAGTTGTCAGTTGACCAATACATTGCTCCCTTCTGGAAGGAAATCTGCAAGAAATGTTAAATTATACTAGAAGGCTGCTTAACGAGCATGAGAAAGGAACAAGTGAAGTTCAGTTCAGTCCCAGTTCTGGCTCCCTCTTTATTCTAGATATTGACAACATCAGATATACAAAGATGAATAAAACAAGACTCTCTACTCAGGAAGAGCAATTAAGTAGAAGACCAAAACATAAACATGTTATTTTATCTCAAGCAGAGCTCTTAGCTGCAAGTGACTGAAACCAACTATGACTTTTTTTTTTCATGGAAAATAGAATTTACTAAAACAATAATGAGTTGCTCAAGTAATTGTTAGAAAGCAACATTAAGGCCATATAAGAAGAAAGAATGCCCAAATTCACATACAACAACCAGTCTGGTGAGGACACCATTACCACCATTACAGTAACTATTACCTATTCCCTTTCCTAGACCCACTAGCTCAGTACACTGCTGCTGTCCCTCTGCCACCATTTCTTTGCCATTTTGACCCCAGGTGTCTGAAATGTTTTTAACAACAGTGCCGAGAGAGTTCCTGGTAGCCCTGCGATTCTTGGTCTGGTACAAACAATTGCTTGAGCCTAGGTAGCATGACAGCACACTACCTTCATGAAAGCTTGGGTAAGCTAATATGTGTCACTTTCCATCTCTATAATACAGTAGGCACTGGTTCCATCAAGATATATACATTTCTTAAGCATAAGAAAGAAGCTTGATTCTGTGCAACCATCAATAATGACTAATGACTTCTACACTTTCAACATAGTAAGGTAGATACACCAGTAGATGTATGTTTTGCTTGCTATATGAAAACAGAGGATAGTCATCAAAAAATTAGCAAGATTATTTTCTTAGTTATCACCAAAAGTTATGATAATCCTGTGTATTCATTTCCACTAAAGACAAGGCAGGCCGGGCGCGGTGGCTCAAGCCTGTAATCCCAGCACTTTGGGAGGCCGAGACGGGCGGATCACGAGGTCAGGAGATCGAGACCATCCTGGCTAACACGGTGAAACCCCGTCTCTACTAAAAATACAAAAAACTAGCCGGGCGAGGTGGCGGGCGCCTGTAGTCCCAGCTACTCCAGAGGCTGAGGCAGGAGAATGGCGTAAACCCGGGAGGCGGAGCTTGCAGTGAGCTGAGATCCGGCCACTGCAGTCCAGCCCGGGCTACAGAGCAAGACTCCGTCTCAAAAAAAAAAAAAAAAAAAAAAAAGACAAGGCAAAAAGACAATGAGAACTGATGTTTACATATATATATATATATATATATATATATATATATATATGTGCGTGTGTGTGTTTATATATATGTGTGTGCGTGTGTGTGTGTGTGTGTGTATATATATAGTGCACAGGTAGTTCAAGGTCTGAAGTGCTTGGTTAGATTAAGTAATTGTGCCCAGGTTTCCAACTGATAAATAATAAAAGGTGACAAAATCAGATATATCTGATTGTAACAATCTACTTTTTGCAGTACATCAAATGCATCCTAGATTGTATGTGGTTGTGGTCATTCCATCCAGAATTGACTGGAGTCAGAGACTGTTTCATGATAACTAAATACATGAGACTGATAGACAATTTGGAATGCCAAATATTGCAGATCAGATGCTTAGCCAATATACCCTTCTCTGGACAGTGCAGTAAAGTCCACCGCTAAAATCTTACCATTTTTCTTTTCTGGGCATCATGTAGACAACCCTTTCTTGATAGCATTTTCTTTATTCATACACAGAAATACTAAGTAGATATTTTCTTTTTTTCAACTTTATTACATTTTTAAATTCAAGGGGTACATGTGCAGGTTTGTTACCTGAGTGTATTGCATGATGCCGAGATTTGGGGTATGAAAAATCCCATCACCCAGGAACTGAGCACAGCCAATAGTTAGTTTTTCAGCCCTTGTTCCCCTCCCACCATCCCAACTCTAGTAGTACCCACTATTTATTATTGTTGTCTGTATGTTCATAAGTACCCAGTGTTTAGCTCCTTCTTATAAGTGAGAACAAACTGTATTTCATTTTCTGTTCTTGCTTCAATTTGCTTAGGATAATGGCCTCCAGCTTTATCTATGTTGCTGCAAAGGACGTGATTTCATTTTTTATGGTTGCTCAGTGTTACATGGTGTATATGTACCACAGTTTCTTTATCCAATCCACTGTTGATGGGTACCTGGGTTGATGTCTGTAAGGAGCTTAAACAATTGAATGAACAAAAAGCAAAAAACGCCATCAAGAAATGGGTAAAAGACCTGGGTAAACAGACACTTCTCAGAAGAAATACACATAGCCAACAAACATGAAAAAAATGCTCCACATCACTGTTTTCAGGGAAATGCAAGTCAAAACCACAATGAGATATCATCTCATCCCAGTCAGAATGGCTATTAATAAAATGTCAAAAAACAACAGATGCTGGCAAGGCTCTGGAGAAAAGGGAACCCTCATATACTGTTGGTGGGAATGTAATTTAGTTCAGCCACTGTGGACAGCATAAATTTGGAGATTTCTCAAAGAACTTAGAACTACTATTTGACCCAGCAAACCCATTACTGGGTACATATCCAAAAGAAAACAAACTATTCTACCAAAAAGACACATGCACTTGCATGTTCACTGCAGCACTATTCACAATAGCAAAGACGTGGTAAGAGGATACACACAGGAAACATGTGGCTTCTCCAGATGAGATTTAGGGGAAAGCCAAGAACCTCAAAGTAGGTCTAGAATTTGGGAATATGGGGCGGTGGATGCTCAGAAATCAGATTAAGATATTTTCCTCACCAACATCAGTGGCTTAAAGAAATTTATTTTGACGTAATCAGGAAAAAGAATAGCAAAGGAAATGAATACTAGATATACAATATCGACGTATTGAAATTTTTATACTATACAGACATGGCTTCTTAATTTCAGGATACTTACTTTATTCATTTGATTCATTTAACTCATTCTTTTTTTAGCTTGATAAGGGCATTTTCCTAAAACTACACGATTAAAATGTGTGTTCAGTTTCAGTCGGGTTTCACTTAAAAATTCCTAAAATATCTTTGATGTAGCAGAAATTTGCCATAAACTAATGGACAAACTAAACGTTTTCAAAACAAACAAAAATGTCATTTCTCATTTCTGTACTAAAAACTCGTTGCCGGTCCAATGATATAAAGTTTTAAAACATACTTCCAGCTTAAATAGCAGTGTAGTGAAATATACTACATCTTGACTGCATAAATTGCATCAGAGCATTAAACACAGAGAGTAAGATAGAAGGGGATAATTACCTTTGGGATTGCAACTATTTTGACACCACCTACTTCAGGCAAGAACACTGCTGTAATAGCCACATACTGTGACTATTGTTAGAAATTCTGACTGTCTGCATTTAGCAATGGGAATGTGAAAACAAATATCATTCCAACTAAAACAATAGTCAAAGTAACCTTTTCAATTGAATTGTTGCTTGTAATAATGAAATGGTAGTCCATACCACTGAGTGTATTTGCAGTCATTTCAACTTGTGTTTTATTCAGTGAAGCCCCTTTTCACATCTTTAATAGAATTTTAAAAATCTGATGCTTTGGCAGTCTTCACAGTTCCCTGGTCTCTTTTATTTATCTTGAGGGTCATATCTATAATTGATACAAGGCAGAAGCTAGGAGAATATTACTAAGAGGAGCAGAGAGCAGAGGGATTCCATTGGCCTGTGGGATTCAGGCACAGGGCTCTCTCTCCAGGGTAATGTTTCTTTGGACCACTGACTGCACCTGACTGGAAAACACTGGACGATTGTCAAAATTCACAGTGATATCCTTCTGTTTCCCAGCCAACCTTTCACAAAGACTTGGGTGGTGAGTATAACAGCAAACCTGGCTTAGCTTTGCTGGCACTTGATATTTTGAAAAAGTACTCAAAGGTCCTTCCTGTCATAAAACACTGGATAGAGGAAAGCTAGGAAAAGTCCAACTTTAATTTCATGAATTTGCACTTGCAAAAACACATATCTTCACCAAAATTAAGAAGACTTGAGAATTTGGCTCTAAGCAAAATTCCACTCCTGGGATTGAATGCAGATTTCTGCTGTGGGCAAAACCTCACTATTATTTCTAGACAATGGGGCTTTCTGTAGTGAAAATGGTGGCACTCTGCACATAGAATGGCCACAAGCCAGTTCCCAGTTTTCTCCAGTGGATTTGCCAGTTTGGAGAAAGGAGAGAATATTTTCATACAGACTGGTAACATCTGATGAAACTTGGGGGAAATTAAGCCAGCTAACTTATTTTTTTTTAAGTGAATGATGGTCTAAAAGCTCAGAGAAAATATATTAAATTGCTTCCAAAGGGCACAGTAGAGACTAAGCTTTTCCTTAAAATCTGGAAGGGAGCTGTCCTTAAGGAAGTTCTGCATTTGTTTAATGCCCTCAGTGTGATTTTGATCAGTGCTTCTCTAAATTTATTGCTCTATGAATCACCCGAGGGTCTTGTTTGAATGCATATTCTAAATCAGAAGGTTTGGGGTGACACTTGAGAGTTCACATTTTAACAAGCACTCCACAATGTTGACACTTTGAATAGTAAGGACTTGGATGACCATATGATAATTCACCTAAGCAATTGCTTCACAAATGCCCAATACTGTACATTTAATTGGTTAAAGAGTACAAGTGATTACAGAATAATGTAACTGCAAAAGCTACTTGCATACCCTTGAACACTAATCAGCAATAAAAGTTGATACACAATAAATTGTAAGGATCTCCAGGGAATTATGCTGAGTGAAAAAAGCCAATCCCAAAGGTTGCATATTACGTGATTCCATTTATAGAACAGTTTTGAAATAACAAAATTTTAGAAATGTAAGACAAATAAGTTTTTTTCAGGTTAAGGATGAATGTGGGGCAGTGGGAGGAAGGTGGATGTGATTATATGCCGGTGATATGGTTTGGCTGTGTCCCCACCCAAATCTCAACTTGAATTGTATCTCCCAGATGTCTCATGTGTTGTGGGAGGGACCAAGGGGGAGGCAATTGAATCATGGGGGCCAGTCTTTTCCATGCTACTTCCTCGATAGTGAATAAGTCTCAGGAGATCTGATGGGTTTATCAGGGGTTTCCGCTTTTGCTTCTTCCCCATTTTCTCTTGCCGCCGCCATGTAAGAAGTGCCTTTCATCTCCCACCTCCCCAGCCATGTGGAACTGTAAATCCAATAAAACCTCTTTTTCTTCCCAGTCTTGGGTATGTCTTAGCAGCAGCATCAAAACAGACTAATACGGCAGGCATTGAGTTAGAAAATAAAGGTGTACTGATAAGCAGGACGATCAGAGTCCAATACAATGTCTCAGCCTTACAGATTACAAAAGTACAGTTTCGACACTTGCTTTTGTTAAATAACTAAATTATTCCTGAGTTAGTCCTAATAACCATTTACTTTATTTGCAATATCTCTTCTTCTTACCACTTAACACAATCCATATGATTGACTGGAGTCTGCTGCAATGAAGCACATTTTTGAATTTTATTTAATTTAAAATAAAAATAAATAAAACTTATTTAAAAGAAGCTAAAAGGTGTTCATTTGATATGTAATTCAACACCCTAAATCTAGCAAATCTTTTAAACTTGTAAAGATATATCTTCATCACGAAATAATTAAGTGTATAATGTTGCATATTAACCTCTTTAGAAAATTATGTTAAATAACAGTCACTGTCTCACATCATCTCCTGAAAGGAATTGCTGTGATAAGTTTCCCATCTTAAATCCATTTACAGACTGTTACAAGGGTAAATATGGTTCCCTGCACCACAAACATTTTCCTCTTCTTTCTATCAGCACCTTAATTTGCTCAGGTAGCGAAGTGTCCATGATCAGAATATTAATCCAGGCAAGTCAATCTGTGCTGGGTAGCTTCCGTATACCTATATCCAAATCTATTCTCCTTACTTCCTTATGCTGTTCTCTACCCTGTGACATTGGCCTTTATAGATAATATCAGTGAACTCCTTTTTTATCTGACCTTGAGTTGGATTCAGCCAATGAGCTGGTGTGAGACAAAAGAAGATAAGTAATGCTGGGATATTTTCTTTACCAGTTTCCTTCCTGAGGAATCGCTGGGCACTGGCTATATCATATGATTACATGCTACAACTCCCATCCTCTCCACACACCTCTCCACACTCCTCTCTTTATCTCCAGTTTCAATAACTACTTCCTCCATTTGTCCTTTTGGGGCAGGGTGAGAGTGGCATACCCCACTATCCTTACAAGCCCTCAGTGAATGCTCTATCCCATACCTCAATCGTATCATTGTAAATAGTTCCTTTGTTAAATTCTGTTTAAACTACTCATGTTGAGTGTGCCAGTTTTTTTCTTATGTTGTTTTCTGTTTTGTGGTTCTGATTTCTTTTTATTTTTCACCAGATATTCATTTCCTCAACCTCTTTTTCAGCTAGGAGTGGTTAGGTGATCTGATTTCCCCCAGTGAAACATAAGTGGACATCATCTACAAAGTTTTGGAAATGACTTTACTCCCTGATAAAAGACACAGTAGCTTGGGGATAGTAGTTTATCTCTTTGTCTGCCTTCATAACTTAGATGTTCGAGATAAGTGTGGTGCATGGAGTGACCAGTCTGTGAGCATGAACCATCAACCTGAGGATAAGAACCAGCACACAAAGGAAGATGAAGGGGGAAAGGATGCCAAGATGCTGGACTCTATCAGCATTATTGAACCACAGTACCAACTTATACTGACTGCGTTTAGACTTCCTGTTATGAGTGCAAGATGTGCAATATGTGCACTTAAGGGTTAAACTTCTTTAATCAGGTTTTCTTTGACTGTAACCAATTCAATCCTAACTGATGGTGCAATCTATGATTATTGCAAATATGATCTTGTCACTTTTATTCCTAACATATGCCACTGGTTCTTCATCACCTGCAGAATAACCTTCTAGCGTGACATGCAACATCCTCTATGATTCTACCCTTGACAGGGGCAGCTTCTGCACTTCAGTACATGTTGCTTTACAAGCTCTACTGCTAATTCCAGTCTCCTGCAGTTTCTCACACAAAGCATGGCATTTCTCACCTCTGTCTTGTAATGAGTGCTCTCCCAGCAACATGTCTTCTACCACGAACAGCTTTCCTTCTTCTTTCTCTAGCTATGTCTTACTCTTATTCAAGAATATAATAGAAAGATTGAGCCAATTCTTTTTTTTTTTTTTTTCAGTTACTGAGAACAGAAGTCTATTCTGGATCATTCAAGAAGCGGGATTAATGAAACAAATTTAGGGCAGGTAACAGAAATCTGTAAGACTAGGCTTAGAAAACTAGCGGGAAGAAGAAAAACTGACATCCAGAAACAGAACAAAACTCAAGTGAAAAATGAGTCCGGTGAGCCCTGCTGCCGCTTTTCTGAAGAATGGACACCTCAGCTGACACCACAGTCAGCTGTGGACAATGGAAACGAATGCAGCTGTTCCCTCCTCTGTGTCGGCTTTTATTCTCAGGCTTCTCTGACACCGGCATCAAGACCCCACGGTCACTGCTTCTTTGCCTCACAAACTCTCAGTTCCAAATACAGAGGAGGTGCATCTGATTGGTGGAGCATAGATCAAGTGCTGATTCCTTAACTAGAGGAAGCTGAGAAAGTATCTGGGGTTTACACTTACTTTGGAGGAAGGACCCAAACTAAGAGCTGTTTATCAAGAAATTCACATAATTTAAGAAGAGCGTTCAGATCTTGGATTACCAAAAAGCATTCTATATATTTAGTAAAATTTCAGTAAAATGTGCTAAGTGCAACTGTGGATGCATAAATGGGTTCAACTGGAATATGGAATAAGTAGCTACATGTAGCCCAGCACTGTACTCTAGAAATGTGTAATGAGAAATACATGTAATTTTCTTTGTTCTAGTAGCTGCATTTCAAAAGTACACAGAAATAGATAAAATTAATTGTATATTAACATAGTATATTTAAAAGACTATAATTTCAACATTTAATCAGTATAAAATTACTAATGATATTTTAAAACTATTTTTCAATTTAAAATGTTTGGAATTCAGTGAGCACTTCACACTTACATCACATCTCCATGTGGCTGTTAGCCACATTTCAAGTGCTGAATAGCCACATGTGGCTGGTACCTATCATATTGGATAGTGCAGATCTAGACAAATGTAGCAATTACTAGGGGAGCAGTGATGTGGAATCATATGCCAGTATGTAACTGAATCATTTCTATTTCGTTTTAGAATGCCCAACAGTCATTGCTAATTACTATTTTTTTTTTTGTCCTGGATGGTAGCTTTGTCATTTAAATTGTTGAGTTTCAGAGCTTATGTGGCAGTTGATCAATGTGGCCAGAATTCAACTTTTAAGTTTTGATGGTGTTTGCATTAAGGCTGAGGCTATGGGAGTGGATGAGATCTACTAATAAGAGAGTGTAGAGGCACAAAATAAGGTCGATGATAAGTCCCTAGAGAACATCAACATTAAAGATTAGAGAAGAAGCCGACTGAGAGTAAGTGTTCATAATGGTAAAAGAACTGGGAAAAAAAAAAGTTTTCAGAAGCCAAGAGTCTCAATTGCAAAATTATTTTCTTCTTGGAAAGCTGACTGAATTTGGAGTCATTTCTCAATTTACGTACATCGGTTCCACTGAAAATTAACTGTGATTTTTTTTAAATGAAATTTTAATTGGGCAGTTTATAATAATAAGAAATTCTTCTATTTGTTCCTAGTCAGTTCCCATTACCATTTCACACAGAATCTCTTTTAAATTTTTATCACTTTCCTTTAGCTTCCTACCTACTCTTTCTCTCCAGCTCCATCAGTAGCTGATTTTGCCTCCTACTTCAAATAAAAGATAGAAGCCTTCAGGCTGAAACTCCTTCCTCAACTTCTTCCCACACACATTATTTCAATCCATAGTAATCCTTTCTTTGTTCAAGTTTGGAAGTGCCTAATAACTAATATCACTCTTCTCTCCAGTGCCCCAACCCTACCAGAGGTTAGAGCTAATTGAGAGAGAGATACAGAGATCAGGCAGATTGCAAAAATCATTTCAATTAATGATTAAACTGTTATGTAGCCTAGGGCTGTGGCCACTTGGGCTTGAGGTCTCCATCTCATTATCACATTTTCTTTTTCATTTGTAGTCAAGTTTCTAGAAATGAGCTCTACTTGCTCAACCCCTATACATGTCTATACACAAAACAATGTGACTTCTGGTCCAATTATTCCAGTGACACTATTCTTACAGATGTTCCTAATTCCCTCCATGGTTACTCAACCCCAGGGAGACTTGCCAACCCTTATCATCTTACTTGGCCATCGAAGGTTTCACACTATTGGCCCCTCCTTCCTTTATGCATTCCCTTCTGTTTTTTTTCCTTTAAACTCTTGGCTTCTGAGAAGCCCAAGGAGGCTGAGAAAGCTTCCCCTTTCTCTAGCTATGGGCTCCTTGATTCTTCTTTCTCTAGCTATGCTCTAAATATTTGCATTTCTTGGGGATTCATCTTCTGCTGTCTTCTATTTTATTCACTTCTTTCTCTACGTACTCTCTGGGTCATCCCATCCAATCCTGAGATTTCAATTGCTATTTATGCATTAGTTCATCTCTCAGCCTTCAATACTGCCTGTTCCAGATACATTTTTCAGAGTGTTCTTTCTGTAAGCCAGTTTTGATGATGATTAGGACTTTTCTTTGGCTCCTGCTAAAAACACTTGTATCTGACTCCTCATGTTCTCTTGCAGTAGAATGTAACTACTATAACACTTCTGACTAATTTCTACTCCTTTTCTCACTTATTTCTAAGAGAGGAGTGATTTATTAATCTCTGCTGAATTCTGACTCTTGAAAGTGTCAGTATCAGAATCTTCTGAATTCTCATCTGACTTAGGAGAGGGTGCATCCTGATCTTCCGCCAGATGGTAAACCACTCCCTCTGTGGGAGAGTTTGCAGTTGTGGAGAACATTTAATTTAGGAGGATGTTAGCAGACCACAAACCTAAGTCACCTTCTGCAGGCTAGCTTTTGTCCATAATAAAAATGCAATTACATTGCTACTTTTCTGACTGCTCACTCTTGATAGATTAAGTACCTTGATAGGAAAGCCACACTCCTGTCTATGGGCAACAACAACAACAAAAAGTGAGAGAACATTGAAGAAAATTCTTCTCTCTCATTATTTGGGATTTTAAGTTGAGAAACTTCTTCTACACATTACTTCTGATCTTTCTCCATATCCTTATTCTCCAGAAAAGGAACATTAATTCATTTACCCGTTAAGTGAGATTGATAAGACAGGCTGGACTCACATGGCATTGCCCGTTGTGGGTCTTTCCAGATCCAGCCATCTGAAGAGAAGGAAACTTCTGGCCTGCCAATCAGATGCAGGAAGAAGCCTATCCCAGTAGAAGGTGATGGTAACTTGGAGTGTATGTTTACTACAATAGGGTGTTAGCAAATCCATTTACTCACACAAATAACATTTGCATAGTGTTTCTTAATCATAAAACTGATATTCTGAAATCCAGCTGATCCCTATATATTTCTACTAATTGATTCCAAACTCAGCTAGGAAAGAAATGTTGTTATTTGATTATTTAGATCCTTTCTAATATCTGAAATTTCCCATACATTTATATTTTTCACCTAAAGTATAAGGCCACTCCACTCCCCACTCTATGATCCATGGCATAGACCAACATATAATTCCACAAACATTTACTAATCCTACTAGTTTACCACTGCACCTGAATTTAGAGACACAAAATGAAGATGTGAGTCGTGTATTCCAGGAATTCACCGTTCAGCAATATAAGTTTATATTTCCAATTAGAGTTTTTGGGTAAAGTCTCACAATGCATTTCTTTACAAGACTAAAATTATGAAAGAGAGCTCATCCAAAAAGCAGAACTTATTTAATTATGATCATTGCATTGACAGCTAACTTGATAAGGATGAGAAGGCAAGCACTGAGGCACACTGCGGTTATATGGCCAAGAAGAGGATTACAAAGAGAGAGAACAAGAATAGGATGGCTTTAGTAGAGCAGGTCATAATCTAGTTAACGTCAGAATGAGATGATAAAAACACATGGCGGCTTGCAAGTGAATGCCAGTGGAACATGTATAGATGTGCATATTCAGCACCAGCTCAAAACATAATCAATGGAATCATAGCAATCTGTGCTCATCTTATAGACTGACAAGATGAGACTGTACTGATTATTTTAGCCATGGTTCAGGCAATTTGATAAGCCATAGAAAAACATGCATCTTCAGTCTGCACAGAAAAAAGTCATAGGTAAGAATAGAGAAATTACTGTACAAAACAAGTTCTGCTAACTTAACCTAAAATGTCATCCCACTGTTAAAGCTCGGCCTCAAATAAAATGGTGCTTATAAAATCTAAGAGACCTGTGCCTTAAGTTGTTCACTTAAAAGCAGTGTGAAATAGTTGGCATGACATGGCTAAGACCAATCTTCGTGATTGAAAACCAAACATTTTAAAGAAGGTTCGTAGAACTCAGGAAGCGCACACAAAGAGTATTATGTTAATTTAGGTAGAATTAATTTTTAAAACTCTTTGTACCTCATTTTCAAAAACTCTAATTTCACTCATGTAAAAAGAAAATAACCCAAACAGGTGATATTATTTTTTTCTACATTTTAAATTTTAAAAGTCCCATCTGTCACTAATTACACATTTATTTCGTTATGCAGCACTATGGAAATAATTACTTGAGGTTTTTTGTTGACCATTTAGAGTTTAAAGTAAATACTAATTATTTTGTTATAACTGTGTATTAAATTAAACAATTCACTGCTAGACTTTTTTAGGCTCCAAATAATTTTTATTAGAACCACATAAGAAAGCAATTATGTAATTAGTGACACATCTGCCAATCTTATAAGTCCATCTTATAAAATTTGAAGACTTTTTTTCCTCTTCATTTCTTCTATTTTAAAAGCAGAGATAGCTACTTCATGTGCACATTCCAGCATTTTATAATGATGTATGTGGCCTGTCCAGCCAGCTGGGCTGCTCAGTCATTCTATCAAAGTAGCAATGACGCCAAGCAATTAACTAACTCTCACAACTATCATGGCCTTGAGTTGAAGAAAATGTATCTATCTAGATAATTGTGGTCATTTCTACTTTAAGTAATTTCCTTTAGAATTAAAATATCTTCCAAAGTTAAACCAGAAGTTGCTGTGAATTCCATTTGGCACTTGTGCTAATAATAATATTTTCTGGGATAATAACAACAGGTTTGGATTTAATTAAATATGTTGCTCACTGAAGCATCTGTTTTAAACATTAATGAATGGGAACTCCTATGGGATATCCAAATGGATGTGTTTTCACTCCGTAACACTATCCTGAAGTGTGTTTTGGAATTTGCAAATAATTAGCTGCTCTTTGTTTTGAGAGCCTTATTCAGGATAAAAAAGCAATCCTTTCCTCAAATCATATTGATAGATGGAACCCAGTTACGAAGAGACAATCAGTCATAAAAGCAGTCTCTGCGAAGCTATTATGCAATCCTCAGTATTAAGGTCAAGTTTTTCTTCATGTTCACACATAACTCCCATTATCATTCATGAGAGTAATTCACTTATCAAAAAAAGAACACATCCCTTCCCAATTAGTCTAAGCTACTTTTGGCAGAAAGCCATTAAAAATAGCGGACATGGAGCTCTAAAGTCTACAACTAACATTTCAAGATTTGGAAGCCACCTTTGAAATAACTGTTATTAACTCGGTTTGATTGGAAACACTGTGCGAACAGAAAATTTTTAAATTCATGGCTTTTTTTTGCCCCTCAAAGGAAGTCATATAACTAAGAATTGTTTGTAAAATGGCATTATTAAGGCTTTATTAAAAATAAGTTGCTAGGCTTAAGTTCCGTAAAAACAGTGATTAGTTATTTTTTACCATTCAATGTATCCTCAGCACACAGACCAGTGTCAGGCATAATAGGTGCATAACAGATGTTTGTTGACTTAGTGATTAATTAAGGCTAACATATTCTGTACAATTCAACAAGCATTTGTTGAGACCCTACTGCTAGGTGCTAGATACCATTAAGGACTGGTGATATAAAGATATTAAATCTCTACTTGTGTGTATATATACACATACAAATAAGAGAGGGAGAGAGAAAGAAAAAGAGGGATTCTCCTGTCAAAGAATTCCTAATATCTCAGATGATATTAGCATATAAAAAATTATTTGTTATAGTCTTGTCAATGTAAGGTTGTGGGAGGTATGGTACATAATATCTTAATACTGTCTGCAAATAAATGTTAAGGTTTTGATGAAATTCATATTATCCATACAAATTGAATGAATAGGTAATATAAAACATTCCTTAGTATGATAATCATATTAGCACTCTGATTTGAAAAACACATTTTAGGTTGGGCGCGGTAGCTCACAACTGTAATCCCAGCACTTTGGGAGGCCGAGGCAGGCAGATCACAAGGTCAAGAGGTGGAGACCACCCTGGCCAACAAGGTGAAACCCCATCTCTACTAAAAATACAAAAATTAGCTGGGTGTGGTGGTGTGCACCTGTAGTCCCAGCTACTCAGGAGGCTGAGGCAGAAGAATCATTTGAACCCAAGAGGCAGAGATTGCAGTGAGCTGAGATCTTACCACTGCACTCCAGCCTGTTGACAAAGGGAGACTTCGTCCAAAACAAAAAAACAAAAAACAAAACAAACAAAAACAACAACAACAAAAAACCCTTTAAAGAAGTGAATAAAGCCTTCAGCTACACAATTAACCAAAAGATTATTAGACTATTATGGTCTCTTTGAGATCATGGTAGGTAAATACTTTGGCTTTGGATAAAGAATGATTGTGCTATAATATCCCTGGGCTGGACTGAAGAAAGTCACCATGGTTATGTATGGGTTTTTTTAAGTCAGATTTGGGAAAAGTTTCTCATTGATAGCATCTTCTACTAATAGAAAAGACACTGAGATGTCAAACTACATCTCAGAGCTTTTGAAGCACTGGATGCTGGCCTGGTGTTCATAATTCCAGCTAATGGCAAGATGACCCATGCTGGACAAACACTCTCTGGCAAGTAGATATTTAATAATATACCATGCATTGGGTTCTGACAGATTCTTGCAGGGAGAGCTCATCTGTTTATAAATGAATCCAAGGTCCTCATATACTCCTGCATGGGCTGTAGCAAAAGGGTCCACAGTGATCCTAAAGGAAAGATTTGGGTGTATATGAACTCAGTTTCATCATCTATAAAAATATGGAGTTGAATTTGATGATCTGTAAGGTCATAACATCTCTGTGCCTTCCTTTTCTTCTATTGCGAAGTTCATGTGGGTTAATTGAGTCTACCTCTCATGTATCTCCACAATCCCTTCTTTTGTTTTTTTTCCCTAACACAATGAACATTGAGGAGTCCATTGAGGACAGATCTGATATCTTATTAATATTCATACCTCTGTGTCCACTAATAGATTCTGGAACATAATAAATGCTCAATAAATATTGACTGAATGAGGGAATACATTGGGCAACATCTATATAACAAACTGCATAAATTACTCTGAATGATTTTGAAGCAATATAAAATAACATCTCCCACCTCCAAGAATTATATGATTTACTCAGGAGACAAGACCTTTCACATGTAACAGTAAAGAATATAAACTGCTTTATTTAATCCTCACAAGAAAAAATAACATACGCCATAAAAATAATAACAATAGCATCTGGCATTTATTGAGAATCTATTATATGCCCATCATCTTAATTGGATTATTTAATTTAATCCTCACAACAATTACAAGTCATTACTAAAGCTATCTCCAGTCTATAAATGAGAAAATATGAACTTAGAGTAGTTAAGCAACTTACTTGAAGTCTTACAGTTGGTAGTAGCTGAGCCAAGATATGAATCCAGGGTGTTCCATTCCAAAACCCATATTTTTAATCAGTATAATAAAAAAAGAGTGCCTACTTTGTTCTAAGCATCAAACATCAAACGTGCATGTGCGTGCACACACACACACACACACACAGAGTCCCTTGGGTGAGCTGCCTTGGTGGCCATGTTTTGTAACTTGCAGCACTTCTCCATCTGCCAAGATGATTGCACCACTGGTAGGTGTCTGATCCAAGAGCAGCCACTAAAGCAACTGACTGGCATCTGCTGAGGTTGCCTGATACCGGTGCTCTGCCCTCTATGACCAATATTGATTAATTAATAAGATTCCCTCATGTGGTGATAGTCATAATGAGAGAGAGAGAGAGAGAGAGAGAGCTATTGGTAGAGAAGAGTACAAATTAAAAGATGGACAAAAGCAAGGAGCAAAGGCCTGTAGCCAGCACAATCAATGAGTAAGTAGAGGAAAGGGTGAGGTGGCTGGCTGGCACTGGGATTCGATTTGGAAAGACATTGAGAGAAAAGCACCAACAGAGAAACACAAACTCATATTATTGATAAGGAACAAGGTTATCTACAAAATTCTTCTATACCAAAGGCAAAAGATAAACTGATACCTACAGCTGGATCTCAAAGGACTTTTTAGTCACTGAAGAAACTGTTCTACATTCAAACCCCAGGGAGACTGGTCTTCTTGAGGCTGGGCTATCCCATTGTTCTTGAGTTTCCATCATGCTTGGATGTATGGCTTAGATGCTTGCAGTCTTACTATTACCTATATTGATTTCCTATTGCTACCATAAACTGTCATAAATTTAGTGGCTTACATCAACACAAATTTATTATCTATAGTTCTGGAGATCAGAAGTCAAAAATGGGCCTCAGTGGGCTAAAATTAAGGTGTTGGCAGAGTGTGTTACATATGCAGCCTCTATGAAATAATTTATTTCCTTAGCTTTTCCAGTTTCCAGAGACAGATCACATTTCTTCGCTCATGGCCTTTTCCATTTCTTTAAAGACAGTGGTGGGGCATCTTCAACTCTCCTTCTGACCAAGATAGGGACTCTTCTCCCTCTCTCACTTGTCAGGACTCTTGTGATAATGGGGGGTCTGTGCAGACAGCTCAGAACAGTCTCGCCATCTCTAATTCAGCTGATTAGCAACCATAATTCCGTTTAATTATCTTCAATAAAGGGGCACCTTACTTCCTCTTTGTCATACAACATTACATATTTGCAGTTTTTGATGTTCAGGAACTAGACATCCTTAGGGGCCTTATTGTGCCTCCCAAATCACCTATATTCCTAAAGTAAACTTTATGTTACTTGACAAAATTTGAGTAAGTCTGCTTTTTACAGCCACAAGAACTTAACTAACACAAAGATGCTATTTGGCCAGTTTGAGTAGGGCTTCTGTTGCAATTAAAAAAAAAAAATCTTGACTCATAGGGTCCCCATTCCACATATTACTCATATTATTCTGCTGTCTGGTTTGCCTTTCCTTCCTCCTGCCTCTTCTCCTCCCACTTCCCTAATCCGCTGTTGTGAAAATCCAACTCACACAGGGCAAGTGTTATTTTGCAATGCAGCATGAAGCAGGTTGTATATGACATAGGAGATATAAACACAGAAGAATTGCTTATATAGGAAGTACTTGGGAGGTTTCATAAAGGAGGAGATGGCATGTAAGCTAGGTCTGATTTAAGATCCTGCTTGACTATCCATCCATATGGGGAAGATTCACATCACGCAGATAGTTAACAATAGAGCCAAGAATTGTATGCAGGTCTTTGGATTGCTATTCCATTGTTCTTGATAAGTTTTTCCATATCTATGGAGGTTTGGGTATACCAGATGGCTATAGCACATATTTGTTGAACAAATAGAATGAATAAATGAATGAAAAAATTAAATAAATGGATAAGTGAATGAGTAGGTATGATGGAAAGCTCAAAGCAGATGAAAAATATGAATTAAGGCAGATTCACTCTGATGAAAAGCGCGTTAGAAATGTGCATCTGCAAATAACATTATACCATTCAGCGAGTTTTTGCTATCTCAGCTCACTGAAACCCCTGCCTCCTGGGTTCAAGTGATTCTCCTGTCTCAGCTTCCCAAGTAGCTGGGATTACAGGCATGCTCCACCACACCCGGTTACTTTTTGTATTTTTAGTAGAGACAGGGTTTCACCATGTTGACCAGTCTGATCTGGAACTCCTGACCTCAGGTGATCCACCCGCCTTGGCCTCCCAAAATGCTGGGATTACAGGTGTAAGCCACCACACCCGGCCTTATCACCTATTCCTTTTACATCATTATTTTAAGTACAAAATAATATGCTACATGGAAGTTCTTTTCAACATTAAAAAAAAAAGATAGGCAGGTAGATAGATAAATAGATACAGATAAATAGATTATAGTGTTTCATTATAATTTTTAACATTATTTTAATGATACTTTTAAATTATCTTGTTCTTTATGGCATTAAAAACACTTTTATGTATATTCCTTTAAATAATTTAACTAAAGACAAAAGCAAATGTGGAAACTGGAAAACATCAAAATAATATTAGTCACTGTCATGGAAAAGATTAGTCACTGCCATAGAAATTGAGGCAGATTCACCAAGACTAGTGAGGTGTGTTTAAGAGTTAAATCTAAGAGTTTTCTCAAAGAAATTTGACATTTGTTGCTGGATGCGGTGGCTCAAGCCTGTAATCCCAACACTTTGTGAGGCCAAGGTGGGTGGATCATCTGAGGTCAGGAGTTCAGGAATAGCCTGGCCAACATGGTAAAACCCCATCTCTACTAAAAATACAAAAATTATCCAGGTGTGGTAGCACACGACTGTAATCCCAGCTACTTGGGAAGTTTAGGCAGGAGAATTTCTTGAACCCAGGAGGCAGAGGTTGCAGTGAGACAAGACCATGCCATTGCACTCCAGCCTGGGCAACAGAGAGAGAATCTGTCTCAAAAAAATAAAAAGAAAAAAGAAAAAAAAGAAATTTACCATTTATCATTAACAGTAATTTTTCTATGGCTTACTATTTTCTATTACGATTTATTATTGATAAAATTGTTACATCTACTTCTAATATAACAATAAAAATACCAATAGCAACATTTATTGAGCACTTTCTAAATGCCAGACATGACTCTAAGAACTTAATTATTGATTAATTCATAAAATCTTTATAATAATCCTGTGAAGTATGGGCTAATATCATCATTTTATAGACGATTGAGGGGTCAAAATAAGTTGTGAATAAAAAAATTCTCTGATTCCAGAGTCCCTTCTCCTAGCCACATTTTTACTGTGATATAATAATAGTTATTACCATTATTGTTGTCATTGTGATCTTTATTATAATAACAATTAATTATAATTATATTTACCATTTGCTGTACACACGCTGTCTTTAATCCTCACAGGTATTGCAAGAGAGAGTTATCATCCTTGTTTTACAAACAAAAAAGTAGAGGCTGAAAAATGGTAAGTTAATTGTCAAAGTCTCACAGCCAACAATTAATAGATGCAGATGGCAAATTAAGTACTATTACCTCACCAGACCAAGTTGCTTCTCAATAATCAATGTTGCTTTATTAGTTTCAGCAAATGTGTTTTAGCAAAGAGCTGAATGTCAGATCTGTTAGCCAGAGATTTGCCAATCTGGCTTCATGACTGTACTCCAGTGAATTACGAAATAATTATTTTCTGAAGAATTCTTCAGATCACATTCAAATACTAAGTTAAGTATTAAGTGACATAACTTATTAACTGACATATTAAAATTAATTTCTGGTGAGCAATATTAAAGCATAACCATGAGTGTTGGTCTAATCAAGGGTAGATAAGAGAATCCTTTGACTTTTTGTTCTATTTTTTCACTAGTTGTGACACAGGATTTGTAACTGGCATCAATCAAGTTTTCTTTAAGCATTGACATAGGTGTTAGTGGTATCTCCCTGCCCAGAATTACCATGAAAATCCTTCTTCGTCAAAAAATAATTTTTTTCCTTCTTCATAAATTAGTAACTATGTTTATCTTCCTGATATCTAAGCTAAATATAGATGAGTAGCATGTTATCTTTTTTTTACTATGATATTTGAAATAGCTTAATCACTAAGAAGGTAAGTTTTGATGTCCACCAAATTTTAGTGTGAATTCTGCTCCACTATTTACTAGTCTTAGGCACATTATTTTACCACTCCAAGCTTTGATGCCCTTTTTTATATAAAGAACATTATCAAACTCATGGGATTGTTGACATAGTTGAAAAAGATAATGTATATAAAATGCTCAGTAAAGTACATGACAAGTGATAGGTAGCCAGATCACTAATGTCATCATATAGAAATTAACTTTCTGTATAATGTGCTCTTTCTGAACTAATGTGTTTTTTAGTTTCCATTTAAGTAATTCTCCATATTTCCAAGTATTGAACTATTCTCCCTAGTTTTTCCCACCTAATTAAATGGAACCACCACCCATCCAAATGTTCAAGCCAGAACCTAATACATCATTTTTATATCCCCTCTGCATCAACTGTACCCAGATAAAATACATCACAAATCTTACAATTCTGTTTTGAAAATATAACTGATTTACATGTCTCCATCTCTGCTATTACCACTAAATAATCATTTCAATACAACTTTTAAAAATAAAACATTAAAAGTTAATAATATTAAAATTATAGTGTTCTTAATAGAAGATATTTTGTTTTCTTCTAAATATTCAAACAGAATTCTGCATAGTAATCTCTAATTTATAGTCCCAAGTTAGTGTTTCAAAATATGAGCTGAAAAGTTATATATGTACATGTATAAGTGTGTGTATGGGTAAAGTTAATTACCTGACTTAATTAAATACATGAATCATCAAATATTAGACATGTACAATCTAGATTATAATCTATCCTTTATTTAATCCTATTTAAGTGAAGCTATATAGTACATTGATTTTTTTAAGCACTTGACCTTTAATAAAGCAAGAATATCAGATTGGATTGTTTTCAGTAGCCATGTTTTTGTCTTTGAGTACACATCTGAATTGTATTCAATTACTATGACATGGGCTATATCTACATAAAATTTCATGTGATTTGCAGGTTTTAGAATGGATCTATACACAGGTCTACATTCAAAAGAAACTCTAAAATGATGATTCATCTTTGATCCCAATCCCCAATTTCATAATCTTATTTTCAATAAAAATGGAAGGCTCCATTTTTTTTAACTGCTTGTCCTTGCTTCTGGATTCTTATAGTTGTTTTTTGGCTTGAACTTATTCACAGGTGTGAAAATTCAAATTCAAATACATTTAAACAACTATCCAGAGCTCTTGTGAACACAGCTCTTATAAACATAGCACTGTGGAATTTCTCACATGGGTTTTCCAGGAAGTTATAAGCCTAGAAGAACTAAGTGTTAAGGAAAAGAGAAATGTTCTGTAACTAGGACAAAGTGAGGATATAATAGATTTTAGGAGAAGTTTTATTATATAGGATTCTTCCTAATAATCAAGAATTGTGGTTTCCCATCAAATTCTTTCACAGACTTCAAAGAAACCTTTCTTGATTTAATGACAACACACTCTTTGTTGAATAATCTAGTACAACCAAAGCCTTAAACTAACCCAGTTACTGCAGTATTCAAACTTTTAGAGGAGACAAAATCATACCTAATTTAGATCCTAAAAGTTGTTGACTGAAATAGAGATGGGCGGCCTAGAGATTTAGACTGAGTTTGTTTTGATAGAATTTAAGTTAGTGAAGAAAACTAGTGGGAAACAGTGGCAGGACTGAGAGTAAGATGAGGGGTTGGAGGAAAAGAGATCCTCCAGAGGAGATGTGAAAATCAGAAGCAGAACTGGCTAGAGATGGTCCCTCTCTTGTTCCTTCTTTCTTTGTCTTCAAGCTCTCCCTGTCTCCTGTTCTCTCCATATCATTTCCTCTTGATTTCAACGTCGTCTTCTTTTAATGTCTAGTATTCCCTTTCACTAATTTAATCAGCTTCTGATATTGTTAGTTTGGTTTTTCTTTGGTGTCTTAGTTGTTTCATTCCTTAACCTCTTTTTTTTTTTTTTTTGGATGGAGTCTCGCTCTGTCGCCCAGGCTGGAGTGCAATCTCAGCTCACTGCAACTTCCACCTCCTGGCCTCAAGTGATTTTCCTGCCTCAGCCTCCCGAGTAGTTGGAATTACAGGCACACGAGTGCACCTGGCTAATTTTTTTATTTTTAGTAGAGACAGGGTTTCACCATATTGGTCAGGCTGGTCTCGAACTCTTGACCTCATGATCTGCCTACCTCGGCCTCCCAAAGTGCTGGGATTACAGACGTGAGCCACCACGCCCAGCCCTCCTTTCCCTCTCTTTAAACTACACGGAATTTTTATTTATTAAAAAGAATGGACGGGCAACGCAGGCGGATCACCTGAGGTCGGGAACTCAACAACATGGTGAAACCCCATCTCTACTAAAAATGCAAAAATTAGCCGGATGTGGTGGCTCGTGCCTGTAATCTCAGCTACTTGGGCCGCTGAGGCAGGAGAATAACTTGAACCCGGAAGGTGGAGGTTGCGGTGAACCAAGATCATGCCTTTGCATTCCAGCCTGGGTGACATAGCAGGACTCCATCTCAAAAAAAAACATTGTTGTATAATTCTTATTTTAAGGTAGAAAATTAGATTAGCTTTTAAAATGTTTTTTCTCTTGTCCTTCAAAATTGAAATCAAATGGTGCTTCTTACTCTTGTTACTTACATATAATCCTCCCTAATTTTTATGTGCACTAGTGTGTCCCTCCATTAAAAATATATTACCTAATCTTGTTCTGAATCCCTTGTTCGCTCTTAAATTATTTTTCATGTTAGGTAGATTATCCTAACTCATCCTCCTGTCAAAAATTTTTTAAAAAGCCAGACGGGGGGTGGAGCAAGATGGCTGAATGGGAACAGCTCCAGTCTCCAACTCCCAGCACCAAGGACACAGCAGACCGGTGATTTCTGCATTTTCAACTGAGGTACTGGGTTCATCTCACTAGGGAGTGCCGGACAATCGGTGCTGGTCAGCTGCTGCAGCCGGACCAGCGAGAGCTGAAGCAGGGCGAGGCATTGCCTCACCTGGGAAGCGCAAGGGGGAAGGGAATCCCTTTTCCTAGCCAGGGGAACTGAGACAGACAACACCTGGAAAATCGGGTAACTCCCACCCCAATACTGCTCTTTAAGCAAACAGGCACACTAGGAGATTATATCCCAAACCTGGCCGGGAGGGTCCCACGCCCAGGGAGCCTCCCTCATTGCTAGCACAGCAGTCTGCGATCTAACCACAAGGCAGCAGCGAGGCTGGGGGAGGGGCGCCCACCATTGCTGAGGCTTAAGTAGGTAAACAAAGCCGCTGGGAAGCTCCAACTGGGTGGAGCTCACAGCAGCTCAAGGAAACCTGCCTGTCTCGGTAGACTCCACTTCTAGGGACAGGGCACAGCTAAACAACAGCAACAACAACAACAAAAAAGCAGCAGAAACCTCTGCAGATGCAAACGACTCTGTCTGACAGCTTTGAAGAGAGCAGTGGATCTCCCAACACGGAGGTTGAGATCTGAGAAGGGACAGACTCCCTGCTCAAGTGGGTCCCTGACCCCTGAGTAGCCTAACTGGGAGACATCCCCCACTAGGGGCAGTCTGACACCCCACACCTCACAGAGTAGAGTGCACCCCTGAGAGGAAGCTTCCAAAGTAAGAATCAGACAGGTACACTCGCTGTTCAGCAATATTCTATCTTCTGCAGCCTCTGCTGCTGATACCCAGGCAAACAGGGTCTGGAGTGGACCTCAAGCAATCTCCAACAGACCTACAGCTGAGGGTCCTGACTGTTAGAAGGAAAACTATCAAACAGGAAGGACACCTACACCAAAACCCCATCAGTACGTCACCATCATCAAAGACCAGAGGCAGATAAACCACAAAGATGGGGAAAAAGCAGGGCAGAAAAGCTGGAAATTCAAAAAATAAGAGCGCATCTCCCCCTGCAAAGGAGTGCAGCTCATCACCAGCAACGGATCAAAGCTGGATGGAGAATGACTTTGATGAGATGAGAGAAGAAGGCTTCAGTCCATCAAACTTCTCAGAGCTAAAGGAGGAATTACGTACCCAGTGCAAAGAAACTAAAAATCTTGAAAAAAGAGTGGAAGAATTGATAGCTAGAGTAATTAATGCAGAGAAGGTCATAAACGAAATGACAGAGATGAAAACCATGACACGAGAAATACGTGACAAATGCACAAGCTTCAGTAACCAACTCGATCAACTGGAAGAAAGAGTATCAGCGATTGAGGATCAAATGAATGAAATGAAGTGAGAAGAGAAACCAAAAGAAAAAAGAAGAAAAAGAAATGAACAAAGCCTGCAAGAAGTATGGGATTATGTAAAAAGACCAAATCTACGTCTGATTGGGGTGCCTGAAAGTGAGGGGGAAAATGGAACCAAGTTGGAAAACACTCTTCAGGATATCATCCAGGAGAACTTCCCCAACCTAGTAGGGCAGGCCAACATTCAAATCCAGGAAATACAGAGAATGCCACAAAGATACTCCTCGAGAAGAGCAACTCCAAGACACATAATTGCCAGATTCACCAAAGTTGAAATGAAGGAAAAAATCTTAAGGGCAGCCAGAGAGAAAGGTCGGGTTACCCACAAAGGGAAGCCCATCAGACTAACAGCAGATCTCTCGGCAGAAACTCTACAAGCCAGAAGAGAGTGGGAGCCAATATTCAACATTCTTAAAGAAAAGAATTTTAAACCCAGAATTTCATATCCAGCCAAACTAAGTTTCATAAGTGAAGGAGAAATAAAATTCTTTACAGATAAGCAAATGCTTAGAGATTTTGTCACCACCAGTCCTGCCTTACAAGAGACCCTGACGGAAGCACTAAACATGGAAAGGAACAACGGGTACCAGCCATTGCAAAAACATGCCAAAATGTAAAGACCATCGAGGCTAGGAAGAAACTGCATCAACTAACAAGCAAAATAACCAGTTAATATCATAATGGCAGGATCAAGTTCACACATAACAATATTAACCTTAAATGTAAATGGACTAAATGCTCCAATTAAAAGACACAGACTGGCAAACTGGATAAAGCGTCAAGACCCATTAGTCTGCTGTATTCAGGAGACCCATCTCACATGCAGAGACATACATAGGCTCAAAATAAAGGGATGGAGGAAGATCTACCAAGCAAATGGAGAACAAAAAAAAGCAGGGGTTGCAATACTAGTCTCTGATAAAACAGACTTTAAACCATCAAAGATCAAAAGAGACAAAGAAGGCCATTAGATAATGGTAAAGGGATCAATTCAACAGGAAGAGCTAACTATTCTAAATATATATGCACCCAATACAGGAACACCCAGATTCATAAAGCAAGTCCTTAGAGACTTACAAAGAGACTTAGACTCCCATACAATAATAATGGGAGACTTCAACACTCCACTGTCAACATTAGACAGATCAACGAGACAAAAAGTTAACGAGGATATCCAGGAATTGAACTCATCTCTGCAGCAAGCAGACCTAATAGACATCTATAGAACTCTCCACTCCAAATCAACAGAATATACATTCTTCTCAGCACCACATCGCACTTATTCCAAAATTGACCACATAATTGGAAGTAAAGCACTCCTCAGCAAATGTACAAGAACAGAAATTATAACAAACTGTCTCTCAGACCACAGTGCAATCAAATTAGAACTCAGGACTAAGAAACTCAACCAAAACCGCTCAACTACATGGAAACTGAACAACCTGCTCCTGAATGACTACTGGGTAAATAACGAAATGAAGGCAGAAATAAAGATGTTCTTTGAAACCAATGAGAACAAAGATACAACATACCAGAATCTCTGGGACACATTGAAAGCAGTGTGTAGAGGGAAATTTATAGCACTAAATGCCCACAAGAGAAAGCTGGAAAGATCTAAAATTGACACTCTAACATCACAATTAAAAGAACTAGAGAAGCAAGAGCAAACACATTCGAAAGCTAGCAGAAGGCAAGAAATAACTAAGATCAGAGCAGAACTGAAGGAGATAGAGACAGAAAAAACCCTCCAAAAAATCAATGAATCCAGGAGTTGGTTTTTCGAAAAGATCCACAAAATTGACAGATGGCTAGCAAGACTAATAAAGAAGAAAAGAGAGAAGAATCAAATGCATGCAATAAAAAATGATAAAGGGGATATCACCACCGACCCAACAGAAATACAAACTACCATCAGAGAATACTATAAACACCACTACGCAAATAAACTAGAAAATCTAGAAGAAATGGATAATTTCCTGGACACTTACACTCTTCCAAGACTAAACCAGGAAGAAGTTGAATCCCTGAATAGACCAATAGTAGGCTCTGAAATTGAGGCAATAATTAATAGCCTACCAACCAAAAAAAGTCCAGGACCAGATGGATTCACAGCTGAATTCTACCAGAGGTACAAGGAGGAGCTGGTACCATTCCTTCTGAAACTATTCCAATCAATAGAAAAAGAGGGAATCCTCCCTAACTCATTTTATGAGGCCAACATCATCCTGATACCAAAGTCTGGCAGACACAACAAAAAAAGAGAATTTTAGACCAATATCCCTGATGAACATCGATGCAAAAATCCTCAATAAAATACTGGCAAACCCGATTCAGCAGCACATCAAAAAGCTTATCCACTATGATCAAGTGGACTTCATCCCTGGGATGCAAGGCTGGTTCAACATTTGCAAATCAATAAACGTAATCCAGCATATAAACAGAGCCAAAGACAAGAACCACATGATTATCTCAATAGATGCAGAAAAGGCTTTTGACAAAATTCAACAGCCCTTCATGCTAAAAACGCTCAATAAATTCGGTATTGATGGAACGTACCTCAAAATAATAAGAGCTATTTATGACAAACCCACAGCCAATATCACACTGAATGGGCAACAACTGGAAAAATTCCCTTTGAAAACTGGCACAAGACAGGGATGCCCTCTCCTATTCAACATAGTGTTGGAAGTTCTGGCTAGGGCAATCAGGCAAGAGAAAGAAATCAAGGGTATTCAGTTAGGAAAAGAAGAAGTCAAATTGTCCCTCTTTGCAGATGACATGATTGTACATTTAGAAAACCCCATTGTCTCAGCCCAAAATCTCCTTAAGCTAATAAGCAACTTCAGCAAAGTCTCAGGATACAAAATTAATGTGCAAAAATCACAAGCATTCTTATACACCAGTAACAGACAAACAGAGAGCCAAATCATGAATAAACTTCCATTCACAATTGCTTCAAAGAGAATAAAATACCTAGGAATCCAACTTACAAGGGATGTAAAGGACCTCTTCAAGGAGAACTACAAACCACTGCTCAGTGAAATAAAAGAGGACACAAACAAATGGAAGAACATACCATGCTCATGGATAGGAAGAATCAATATCGTGAAAATGGCCATACTGCCCAAGGTTATTTATAGATTCAATGCCATCCCCATCAAGCTACCAACGAGTTTCTTCACAGAATTGGAAAAAACTGCTTTAAAGTTCATATGGAACCAAAAAAGAGCCCGCATTGCCAAGACAATCCTAAGTCAAAAGAACAAAGCTGGAGGCATCATTCTACCTGACTTCAAACTATACTACAAGGCTACAGTAACCAAAACAGCATGGTACTGGTACCAAAACAGAGATATAGACCAATGGAACAGAACAGAGTCCTCAGAAATGATACCACACATCTACAGCCATCTGATCTTTGACAAACCTGAGAGAAACAAGAAATGGGGAAAGGATTCCCTATTTAATAAATGGTGCTGGGAAAATTGGCTAGCCATAAGTAGAAAGCTGAAACTGGATCCTTTCCTTACTCCTTATACAAAAATTAATTCAAGATGGATTAGAGACTTAAATGTTAGACCTAATACCATAAAAACCCTAGAAAAAAACCTAGGTAGTACCATTCAGGACATAGGCATGGGCAAAGACTTCATGTCTAAAACACCAAAAGCAACGGCAGCAAAAGCCAAAATTGACAAATGGGATCTCATTAAACTAAAGAGCTTCTGCACAGCAAAAGAAACTACCATCAGAGTGAACAGGCAACCTACAGAATGGGAGAAAATTTTTGCAATCTACTCATCTGACAAAGGGCTAATATCCAGAACCTACAAAGAACTCAAACAAATTTACAAGAAAAAAACAACCCCATCAAAAAGTGGGCAAAGGATATGAACAGACATTTCTCAAAAGAAGACATTCATACAGCTAACAGACACATGAAAAAATGCTCATCATCGCTGGCCATCAGAGAAATGCAAATCAAAACCACAATGAGATACCATCTCACACCAGTTAGAATGGCAATCATTAAAAAGTCAAGAAACAACAGGTGCTGGAGAGGATGTGGAGAAATAGGAACACTTTTACACTGTTGGTGGGATTGTAAACTAGTTCAACCATTATGGAAAACAGTATGGCAATTCCTCAAGGATCTAAAACTAGATGTACCATATGACCCAGCCATCCCATTACTGGGTATATACCCAAAGGATTATAAATCATGCTGCTATAAAGACACATACACATGTATGTTTATTGCAGCACTATTCACAATAGCAAAGACTTGGAATCAACCCAAATGTCCATCAGTGGCAGACTGGATTAAGAAAATGTGGCATATATACACCATGGAATACTATGCAGCCATAAAAAAGGATGAGTTTGTGTCGTTTGTAGGGACATGGATGCAGCTGGAAACCATCATTCTTAGCAAACTATCACAAGAACAGAAAACCAAACACCGCATGTTCTCACTCATAGGTGGGAACTGAACAATGAGATCACTTGGACTTGGGAAGGGGAACATCACACACCGGGGCCTATCATGGGGAGTGGGGAGGGGGGAGGGATGGCATTGGGAGTTATACCTGATGTAAATGACGAGTTGATGGGTGCTGACGAGTTGATGGGTACAGCACACCAACATGGCACAAGTATACATATGTAACAAACCTGCACGTTATGCACATGTACCCTAGAACTTAAAGTATAATTAAAAAAAAAAAAAAGGAGTAAAAACACATTTTTTATATGTCTTACAGTATAGGCATTAGGAGTAGGAAGTTTTATCTTTGATCATCAAAATTGCATGATGAATTTTTCTTTGACAAAAGCATTTGTTATATGTAAACAATGTTTAGAATTATTAAGCCTTCAATAATGTGCATCCAAGACATTCTGTTGGGTACTCTGGGTATAGAATGGATAAACCCTCATCTTTTTCCTGCAGGTACTTGTATAAGACACATGTATAAGAAACAGAATTTGGCAAAAATGAAAGGAATTAAAATTATGTTCATTAAACAACTACAATAAAAATGTATAGTATGTGGATAAGTTCCATACACCCTCAAGGTATGTATATTACTTGTGAAGTTTTGACTATGTACCAGACATTGTGCTAAACATCTTATATTTATTTCATTTTCACTCTTTAATACAACCTTATAAAGTAGTGTACATTCTTATTACTCTTTTAGCAGAGTACGCAAAAGAAGCATTAAAAAGCTAAAACAAACAAACAAACAAAAAATGTGTCCAAGATTAAAGAGAAAGTAAGCCTAATATGTCTTAGGGTAGCCAAGAAAGCGGTAAAGAATAAAATTTGGCAAACTTGCTGAAAAATAAATAAATAAATAAATAAATAAATAAATAAATAAATAAATAAAAAAGCCAGACAACTTAAAAATATTTGAGGGAGTGACCTTGTGTAATAGATAATATACTCTTAGGAAAAGCTCTTTAACTGGATTGGAGGTGGGGTAAATAATTACCTTTTATCTTCACTTCTGATTTTTATAGTCATTAGGATTATAAAAATTATTGTTCAACCACACATTTTGAATGATTAAATAAATGCATAAATGAAGACAAAAAATCCCAGTGCAAACATGATTAGCTTGTATCTCTTTATGGAGACTAAGAAATAAAAAAGAAAAAGGGAAATATTTTTTCCCTAAAAAGAAAGAATAATAACTGTCATTATCATGTATAGTGGGTCATAAAATCTTCCAATATTTGCAGTCCTTCTGCACATAAATTTCATAAATGTTTTTTCTATGGATTCTACAATTTAATATAAAAACGGCAACTCTATGTATATATGTAAGCAATTGAACAAAAGCCATAAAAAAATCACCATTACCACCAGTGGTGCACAATTTGTTTGGAGTGAGGGAAGAAGGTTTTTATGGTTATAAAAATTATTTAGGGAAGTTTTCTATATGTTTCCATCTCTCAGAGGTTAGGAGATTTCTTCTGGGGGACATGCCAGAATGTTGGTATTGGTGGACAGGAAGAGAGTGGGTAAATGGGCATATGTAACTTCAGAAAATTCTCTAAGGATCATTATAGCTTTCGACTGATACAAATGGTAGCTATTCTTATGAAGAGTCACTAATAAATACACAAGTCAATCAAATAGCCAAAGGCTTCTCAAACACCATAGAAAGTTGAAAAGGATTTGATAACAAGACTCTAGTTAAATGCTCTTCCCACTCAAGGATATTATATACTCCCACTTACGGGGTGTGGCTCAGTTTTGAGTAAAGCAAATACAACACATGATTTATATGAAGATATCTTTACTAAAGAACTTGTATTTCAGGAGTATCACTTAGGCTGAGCCCTAGGACATAGTCCCAACCTATTTTAGTAAGAATTGTGGATTTTAACTCCCTGATTTATAACCCCAGATCCAAGCAGCTGAAAGTGATGTTCACCTTTTCAGTCATTTACTTGTCAACACTAAAAGGCAAGTCCCAGCAATTAAATATTGTGCAAATATCTCATGCATTTAGGGCTGGCGAACCATTAATTCAACAAACATTCATGAGCAAGAGATCAGTCTGACTACAATTGCCATAATCCAAGTGAGATACGCTAATGGATTGGGCAGAGAAGATAGTGAGGGAAGGGTAACAGAAATATTCAAATGTTTTGAAAGTAGAGAAAACAGGATTTCTGATGGTTCAAATGTTGCATGTGAAAGAAGGGAGTTAGAGATGACTCCAAAGAAACTGAAGGGATGAAGGAGCGGATTTCAGGGATTGAGGGTGGATCAAGGGCTCCGTTTTAAAGAAGTGTACATTAAAATGATTATTAGACATTAAAGTTAGACATGTCAGGCAAATAATTGGACATAAATACCTGGAATTGAAGGTGAAAGGTCTAAATTGAGTATATTAATTTGGCAGTCTCAGGTATAGGATGGTATTTAAAGCCATACAACTATAATGGAGGTATGGTTTTCCTGAGGCAGCGTAAATCCACTACAATTCAACATTTTTTTCTGATTACAACTAAAAACTCTAAAGAAAAAATGTTACAGACAATTTCCTGAGGACAACAAGAAGTAAATAAAAGCAGGCAGAATATGGAAAGCAGTCAAAACTTAGAGAAACAAATGTATGAAGGTGAACAAAAATCAACAGAACCTCAAGGATGTGTATGACAATATCCGCTGATTGTGCATTTCTAAGGTATTCCCATGGAAGAGAGAGAGATTGGGCAAGAATGAAAATAGGAAGAAATTGTGGCTAAAAACTCTCCATATTTGGTGAAACATAAATTTATAGATTTCAAAAGTTCAGCATATCCCAAATACTATAAACTCAAAGAAAACTATGGCAAGACACATCATAAACTGCTAAAAACCAAAAATTAAGAAAAGGATGTTGAAAGCAGCTAAGGAAAAATAACATTTCATACAAATACAAAAATTCAAATGACTGCAATCAAGTACATTCTATTCTAGGAATGCAAATTAATTTCATATTTGAAAACCAATTGATGTTATTCACTGTATCAACAGACTAAAGGGCAAATAGGATCTTTTCCATAGATGCAGAAAAAACAGTTGACAAAATGTAACACCCATTCATAAACAAACTCTAAGAAAACTAGAAATGACAGAAAACATTCTCTAACTAATTAAAGAGAAGTTATGAAAACCTTACTGCTAATGTTGCTAATGTCATCAACAGTGGTAAACAATTGAAACACTGCCAGAACAAAGCATGGATGCTAACTTGTAACATTTTTTTAACACTCTACTGGCAGTCCTAGTCATTGCAAGAAAGCAAGAAAAAGAAATTCAAATTGTAAAGATTAGAAATTAAGAATTAAAATTTTCCTTATCTGCAGATGATGTGATTCTTTTTTAGGAAAGCCCAGGAAATCTTCAAAATAAAAATTAGAACTAACAAATGAACACAAACAGTTCACAAGATATAAAGTTAATGTGCAAAAATAAATTACATTCCTATATATTAGCATCAAACATTTGGAAAATATATCAAAACTAATGCAATGTATAGGAATGGCAAAAAATTTACCATGCTACCTGCTATTAAAGCAAACTAAATATGGCCTGAGAAGGACTCTATACTTCTATATTTGAGTCCTTGTGGATGAACTGCAACCTAACTTAATAGGTAGACAACATTGAAAACCTAACTTAAGAGTATGTGCCTGCAACAATAGCTGAGTATTGGCCAATCCCAGCAGCCATACTTCAACCACTCATAGAGGGCTGAGTGTTCAACCTATGTTCAAATAAGGCAAACACCAGGCTGTAACCAATCCAGCTGTTTCTGTACCTCACTTCCAGTTTCTGTATGTCATTTTTGTTTTTTTGTTGATAAATTTGTTCTGACCATGAGGCATCATCCCTGGAGTCTCTCTGAATTTGCTGTGATTCTGGGGGCTTCCTGATTTGCAAGTTGTTCATTGCTCAATTAAACTCCTTTAAATTTAATTCAGCTGAAATTTTTCTTTTAGCAGATGGTATCAGAAGTGGAGTCTGAAATAGAGCTTATAACGACTCCCAGGAGTACTGAGTGAACATGTAAAGTACCCACAGGATCAATTTGTGTCCATTGATCTCTTAGAGCAGCTGGAGATCATGGGTAAGATCTCTCTTGGATTTTGGAGCTCCATGGATTTGTGGTTTGAGCTCTCCAAATTTCTTTGAGCAAATTTCTGATCTAAACTGGGTTTGGAAGTCATGACAGAAGCTGGACTGGGTCCACGAATGGATTTGATCCAGTAATTAACTGGCTTGGATCCAGTTAAAGACCTCTTACATCTGCCTGGGTCAGAAAGAAACTGGTAACATCGTAGAGGTGTAAAATTTGGCTTTTAAAAATTTAAGGGGATTTTTGTGTTCTACCCCTTTGTTTCATTTTTATTGTGCATTTAGATAGGAAGAATAATTCAATAAGTTAATTAAGTGAACCTGAGAGCAAAGCCAATATTTTAGATAGAAATGGGGTCTTTAATTTCTGAAAAATCAAGTTTTTCCTGGCTTATACATTAGGCATGGGAATCCCAATCTGAAGGAAATAAACTGCAGCACACGTTGGCTGACTTTGAATAAGTAATGGGAGACATTTTACCTGAGTAAAGGATGGGATTGGGTTAGAGGCTCACCCTTCAGGAAATTCTCTCATGGTTAAAAATGGATTAAAGATGACAGGGCCCAACTGGGGGCAAGTTTGAGTCTTGCCAGTTCAATATTTGATGCCAAGTGGAGTGGCTAATATCTATGTTTTATCACATGTATTTTGCTGTGGCCAGAATGAAAAATGTTAATTGGGTTACCCTGTGCAATCCCTTGGGTGGCAACTTGCAAAATTGAGAGGCTTTTGCTTGTGGTTCCATGAAACAAAAAAAGATGATTTTCCTTTATGATGCAGCTTGGCCCCCAGGGCTATAGTGTGGCAAGCAGAGTCACTAGGGCTGCTCAGGGAAAGGGAATCCAGAAGCCTGGCATGCCATCAAAAGGGTAAAAAATGCTTACCATTCAGACTCTGGCCTCTCTCTCTCTCTCTCTCTCTGTGCAAACTGGTTAAATAAATGGTAAAAGTCACTGTTTATCTGTAAAGTTTTGATTAATACAAAAAGAATTCTGAGGCTGATCTTAAGCTATACTTAATCTGGTGTGCGTTGCATGTCTTTCTGTATTGTTCTGTCATAAAGAGGGATACCTTAGGATAAAATGCATGCCCAGGACCCCATATGCCTTCTCTTCAAGATGATGCAGGAAACTGGTCAATCGTATCCTTCGGCACTTGACTTTGTCACCATGTGGCCCTGCTTTCTCTTTTTACAATGGTAACCTGGGTTCAGGGTTCAATTCCCAGCTTAGGAAATGAGTACTTCCTGGTTTGATATCTTCATGACCTTTACCATTTGTTGATTCTCTTCCCCTCCATGACCTATCTTAAATTTTCTTTTCCCTGAGCACAGAAATATTAGCCATTTGGCCTAGCAAAGTTTAAGTAATAAAAGATTTAAAATAACTTTTTCAAAAAAGTACTATAGTTAAAAGTTGGCTTCATTAAAAGTGGATATTCAAGCTGTAACAGCCTGGTACTCCTTGAGACAAACAGGAGGCACCAGACCCCATTTTGGAAAACAAACAGACAAAAACAAAACAAAAAAGCAGGAATTGTAAATGGATAGATCTCTCTTGGAATCTAAGGCTCCATTCTTTTTGGTGTCCAGGATCTGGTATTAAAATGGGGACCCTTAATTTTGGGGAACTGTTTTTACCTTCTAGCTGTGCCTGCTTCTTAGGCCCTAAAAGCTGCAGCCTTTCCTGGCACTGTTCTTCCAAGAGCTCCACCCTAAAGCCAATAATCCAATTAAGAAAAAATGTACAAACTGGCAAATGAAAAATCTTACAACTACTAGATCTTCTGTATGTGTAGTTACATACTACACATGCATCATAGCACACATGTATAATTCCATCTAGCTAATTGGCTTTAAGAAAAGTAAGAGCTTAAACAGAATTTTTGAAAGAAAAATACAAACTGTAATGCCTTTTAGTTCATATAATTTTAGTAATCTTGGGGAAATAAAAACAGCTTTAATTATTATTGGTAAAATAAAAATATTTGGTCTAAATTAGGCAGGTCAGATATTAGGTTTGCTAAAAGCTTTAAGGTCATAAACTGCCTCTTAGACTTTTGAAGATTGTTCAGCTTACCTACTTTGGAGGATTGGCTTAGCACCAAATATTGAACTGGCAAGACTCAAACTCGCTCCCAGTTGGGCTCTGTCATCTTTAATCCTTTTTTTAACAATGAGGGACTTTCCTAAAAGGTGAGCCTCTAACCCAATCCCATCCTTTACTCAGGTAAAATGTCCTAAAGTAACATAACTGGTTGTTTAAAAAGAAGTACATTTAGCACAAGTCAAAAAGTCAAAGCATGTTGTAGATGGTCTGTGTAAGTCATGAAAGGATTCATGAAAGGAAATTTATACACTGAAAGTAAAAGTTGCTAAGAGTTACAATTATCACATGTGATTGAGATTACTAAAAAAAAGTCTTACATGCAAGGTATGTGAAGAGAATGAAATGTGTTTTTGGTGAAAGATTACAAGAAGGCATGGGAATGTAAATTTTTGCCTAGTTTAGAGTGTTAAAGAATTGTTTTAAATTACATAAGAATAAGTTAAAGGTTTAATCAAGTTGTTAAAGGTTTGTAAATATAAATCTTTTAAAAAACATTCTGTGTGTGAACATATTAACTAAATTTAAAGGAGTCTTTCCATTTTTTTCCATAAATTGAACACCAAAATAAAACCACAGTGTTTTCTTAAAGCACTTATCTGCTCGTTAAAAAACATTTGTAAAGAGTACAAGGTTTATGAGAATCTCACGTTATGGTGAAACCGATTAAGATAGAAAAGATTTGTCTATGAGGTTTAATTAAAAATTGAGGTTGACATTAACAGTACACTAATACAAGGGTGAAATTTGACTTTCTCTCTTGAACAAGATTTTCATGTAATATTAAAAGATAATGAAAGATTTTTGTTGCCTTTTGAATAAACTACTGAAAAAAGAAAGGAAAGACAAGAGACAGATTATTTGGAAAGCTGTCCTCCTTCTATCAATGGTAAAAGTGTTTGCCTTTTTAAAAATTTTTGAGTCATCATTTTGGCTAAATGAATGATTATGGTAACCTGGAATCGTATTTCACATTATCAAGTGTTTCAAACCTTTAACATATTTTATAGGCTTCCCAAAATCAAATTTCAGCTTCAAAATTGTCTTTTCTGACCTCTAACTTTAAGACGCTACAGATAGCTTCTGAAGCATCCAAAAAAGAGGTAAACAGAATTATTTGACATGTTCAATTACATGGGAAGCATTGTCAAAAATACAAAAAAGTTTTAATCCTCTGCAGTGCATATTTTAGTGAATCATATTAATATATGTCTTAAAATTGTATGGGATTTCTAAAATTCTAATATGTCTGAGTATAGGCTATCAATCATAATTATAGTTATTGTGTACAATAACCAAATTTCATTGTCAATTATGTTTTTAACTATAACTATTTAAAGCCATTTCCACAGTTAGTTGCTTAATGCTAATGCGGTTTCTGAAAACTTCACAAGCATGCAAAATCCTAGAATATGGTGTCTTTTGGTAGGTTCATGAAGGAGGGAAAGGACCCTAAAAGGCACTCTTAAATACAGGTTTCTAATAACTTTAGAATTATATTATTTGAATGGGGTAAGAATTCCTGGAACTTTAATGAAAAGACAGACTGTGTTTTAAAACTGCTAATCCCAGTAGAACAAAAATTAAATACCAAGAAAATACTTTACCAGGTTTTGATGTTAAATCAGCTAATACTGAAATTGTTTAGATATACATTTTGAATGAACTCCATGGTCTAAGTCAAATTACCTATGATAACCCATCAGTTGTCAGTGCTATGCACCTAATTTGGAGAACCAACTGGAATACAAGAGGGTATAAAAGTCTAATGTTAATTAAGCATGGACTCTTGGAGAATCAGCATGGCCACCATGTCCCTCCTGAGTCCTTAAAACTCCTGAGTCCTCAAAAGTTATTTATTCCATGACTCATCATATAATAGATAAAATAATCCAAATTGAATATATTGGTGTGGTGACTTATAAATTGCTAAAATAGTTTATAATCAATGTTTGGTCCCATATTCCTGGGAAAACTATCAAAGCTTCCAGAACATTTGGTCACCTGATGGGCCATTTAAACATTTTATAAAGGAATTTCATTCAATTGTCATTTTCAATACACATTTTCTGGTTGTATAAAAACTCTCCCGTGAAAGAAGGCTAATGTTATAACACTAAGTTATTATGCCACAGTGTATTTTTACCAGGTAAAGAAAGTTTTTTATGGTTCACTGAGGACAATCAACCCTTTCCCAATCTAGAACCTGAAGACTGGATCTTCTGAGAATGTCAGAGAAAGACTGTCATTGCCATTCACATTGCAGCAAAACTTTGGAACTTTGAACTTTGGGTTCATAAACTTGCAAATGAGAAGGGTCCCTCCACACTCTTGGAACTGTGCCCCCATTGGAACCCTTAAGGTAAAGCTAATCAAGGAAGTCTCTCAAAGAAAAAGATGGCATTGTTGATGTGAACAGCTTTCCCAAAATCATAAATCAAGACTTCTATTAATAGACTCCTATCTTTGAATATTTTTTCTTGTTTATGCCTCTATGAACAATAAAAATGGAAAAGGGGGCCAGGTGTGGTGGCTCATGCCTGTAATCCCAGCACTTTGGGAGGCCAAGGTGGGTGGATCACTTGAGGTCAGGCATTCGAGACCAGCCTGGCCAACATGGTGAAAAACAGTCTCTACTGAAAACGCAAAAATTAGCCAGGCATCATAGTGCACACCTCTAATCCTAGCTACTCAGATGGCTGAGGTAAGAGAATCACTTGAACTGGAGAGGCAGAGGTTGCAGTGAACTGAGGTGGCACTACTGCACTCCAACCTCGGTGACAGAATGAGACTCCATCTAAAAAAACCAAAAAGAAAGAAAGAAAAGAAAAGAAAAAGGGGGTCTGTTGTGTGCACTTATGTAGTATACTTTTATTTGTAAAGGATTTTGCAGCCAGCCTCATACATTCATAACCTTATACTTTGATAGGTAAAAGGTGAAGGTCCGATGTAGGTGAGAAACTTTAATGTTACACACGTTCTCTCATAATTAGTCAGAAAGTTAACATTAATTCACTCCTTTTAACCCACATCATGAGTTAAAAAGACCATTGCCAAGGACACCTTTCCTCTTCTCTAAGAGAAGGACATCATTTGTTAGGTCCTTTTTCCAAAGTTTGGAATAAAAGAGGAAATGATTAGAAATGTATCCCTCATAATAGGCTCTATAGCAGATTTTGCTGTAAATGCCATGGTTACACCACAGACCTTAAATTATTTTGTGAAAATTATGCTAAATAATAGAATTGGCTAAACAGAAATGTATCTGTTTGCCTGTTGACACTTATGGCCTATGGAGAAAACCAGGTATTATAGAGATTCAGTTGCAAAGGATTAACAAAAAGTCTGCTTAGTTAAGTGAGTAGACTCTTCATCTAGCTTATTCTTTAAAGTATTTGATTTTAGGTGGTTTAGTTTATGGGAACCCCAGGTAAGAATCATACTCCAAACTCTTGGTTTTTATCCTCCTAATAGTCATAATAGTCTCCCTGGTGCACTGTATTCTCTCAAAGGTTTTAAATGTTTGCATGCAGCCGTCTCTAGAATGTCAAATGGTCTGTCTTCAACTGAAATGACAAGAGCTGAAAGAAATGTGTGATCATGAGGACACTGTAACCTATGAACGACATGCTGAGACCAGAAACCCAAAATGATGTCAACTGAGACTGGTACTAAGGCCCTAAGTGTTGGTCACACTCTCACCTAAGTGAAAACCTGGCCAAAAAGGGGATAACTTTTTGAAGCAAAATTATGGGAGGCCATTGTTTTGGACTGAGCTCATGCACTAGGCATTAACAGACCAAATCAAACAAAAATGGAGTTACTCATGCTAAATATGACATAATTACACTAAGAATTTAAAGAAATGCAAAGATCCTAGACCAGGACAACCAAGGTTTTGTTTTTCTCCTGTAAACAGGACATTCCAGCATAAGGAGTTACTCTCTACTCAGTCCTTGTTCCTACTTTTGCAAAACTCACTGTTCTCTTCTCTCCCAGTGAGTTGTAAGACCAAATAAGTACATTTACAATGGCGATAGTGACATCAATGACTAAAGTTTTGGTTAATCAATCAAAATTGAGAAAATGACCAAAAAGGGGAAATTGTTAAAGCAAACTAAATATGATCTGAAAAGGACTCCATTCTTCTATATTTGAGTTCTTGTGAATGAACTGCAGTCTAAGTTAATAGGTAGACAAGATTGAAAACCTAACTTAGAAGTATGCACCTGTAATAATAGCTCAGTGTTGGCCAATCCCTGCAGCCATATTTCAACCACTCACAGACTGCTGAGTGTTCAAACTACTCAGTGCAGTGTTCAAACCTGAGTGTTCAAATAAGGCAAAGACCGAGCTGTAACCAATCCAGCTGTTTTCGTATCTCACTTCCAATTTCTGTATGTCACTTTACTTTTTTAGTCTATACATTTGTTCTGCCCATGAGGCACCCTGGAGTCTCTCTGAATCTGCTGTGATTCTAGGGGCTGGCCAATTTGCGAATCATTCATTGCTCAATTAAACTCCTTTAAATTTAATTCAACTGAAGTTTTTCTTTGAACACTACTTAGGCATATGTCTAATAAAAGACATCTAAGATCTTTATTTAAAAATTACAAAAAAGTATTGTTGGGAGAAATTAAAGGCAGACTAAACAATTAGAAATACATGTGATATTCATTGATTAAAAGATTCAAAATTGTTTCCATGGCAATTCTCTCAAAATTTGTTATGTGAAGTCAACATAATACCAATCAGAATCCCAGCATGCATTTGTTAAAAATGATAAGATGTTCCAAAGCATATGTGCAAATTCAAAAAGTATAGAATAGTGAAAGCAATTTTGGAAAAGAAGAACTTCATCTAATTTCAAGTTTTATTACACAGCTGCCATCATCAGGACAGTTTGATAATACCCAAAAGATACATATGTGTATTAATGGAGTAGAATAAAGTTTAGAAAAAGACTTACACATGCATGGTAAATTGATTTTTGACAGAGTTTGACAGAGGAAAGTTCACTTGAGAAAGAAAAAGCTTTTCAATAAATCTTGGTGGATCAACTGTACCTCCATAAGCAAAACTAAATAAATAAATGCTAACATTTAACTCACATTACACACAAACATTTACTCCACATAGACAGTAGGCCTAATGTAAAACATAAACTTATAAAACAACAGAAGAAAACTTGGATGTAATCATTGTAAGTTTGGCATAGGCGATAGCTCCTTAGATAGATATTTTAAAAGCATTAACCATAAAAAATAAAACTGATAAATTGAACCTTCTTAAATTTAAAATCTATTATCATATGAAAATTGTCATTAAGAAAATCAAAATGCAAGCCATTAACTGGAGGAAAAATATTCACATTACATATATTAGACAAAGGACTTGTCTCCAGAGTAGACAGTACACTCTTATACTTCAATGAGAAATAAATGAAAACAGAAAAACAAATGCAAATGGATAAAAGATTGAAACAGAGATTTTACAAAAGAAGATAAGTGAATGACAACCACATGGAAATATGTTTAATCGCATTAGTCACCAAATTAAAACCACAATTAGATTCTACTATAACCTATTAAGACAGCTGAAATTTTTTAAAAGACCATATAAAGCAGGGTTTAGCAAACTTCATTTGAATAAAAGGACCAGAGAGTAAATATTTTCGGTTTCATTGGTCATATGGTCTTTGGCAAAACTATTCAACTCTGCCACTGTAGCATCAATGCAGCGATAGATAATTAGTGAATGAATGAGCATAGCTATATTATTTATAAAAACAAGTGGCAAGCAAGATACCTCAGGCCATAGTTTGTCTTAAAATAAAGTCTCAGCAAGGACATGAGAACTGAAATTCTCATACTATCAGTGAAACAAAGCTAGGCAGTTTCTTAAAAAATTAAGCAGACGCTTAACATACAACACAACCATTCCACTTCTAGGTATTTATCTGAAATAAATGAAAACATATATTTAAAGACTTACACGAAAACCTTGTAGCAGTTTTATTTGTAATGATCCAAAGCCAGAAACAACCCAATGGTTAAATGGATAAATTATAGCCTATCCAAACAATAGAATATTACTCAGCAATAAATGGTAATCAACTACTAATACATACAACAACATGAGTGAATTTTTAAATCATTACATTGAATGAAAGAAGCCAAGACAAAAAAGTATATATTGTATGACTTCAATTATATAAAATTCTAGAAAATGCAAACTAATCCCTACTGAAGAAATCAGATCAATGATTGATTGGAGTGAAGGGTTGCAAGGATTATAAAGAGACATAAGGAAACTTTTGAGGGGAAATGGAAATGTTTGTTATCTAGATGGTGGTTATTATTTCACGGGTGTATACATATGTCAATATTGATCAAATTGTACATTTTAAATATGTGCAGTTTATTTTACTTCAATTGAACTACAATAAAGTTTTTTTTAAAAAAATGTTGGATGAGATCACCAATGGAGTAAGTGTAGATAAAGAACAAAAGCCTAAGGCTGGTCCCTAGCATATCCCAACATTTAGAGACAGAGACAAGAAGCTAGCAGAGAGAACAGCCAGTAGGACAAGAGGAGATCTGGGAATGCATAGGGGTTTTGTGGCCCAAAGTTAGCAAGTGTACCAAGGCAAAACTCGTGATCAACTGAATTAAATACTAATATTAAGGAAGATAAGGACTGAAAATTGATGATAGGGTTTTAGCAACATGGAAATCACTAGAGACAATTTAAAAAATAATTCTCTTGTAAGGATGCAGAAAAGTTTCATGGTAAAATAGAGCAGAGAATTAGAGAGAGTCAGTTTGTTCCTTATTTTCCCAAATAGGGGAAACCGCAGAATATTTGTATGTTGATAAGAAGGGAAGAAGAGTGGCTAGATGTTGGCGTGATACTATGAGGAGATGTGTGGCAATGGAATCTTGTGCACAAGTGGAGGGGATGACCTAACTTTGAGCACAGACTTCTTCCAAAGAGAAGGCAGAGTATATGAGAAGAGATACAGGTAGGTGGATAAATATGGTGATGGGAATTTGTGGAACAGTAATTCTCACTTTGGGTGTACATTGGAATCACCTAGATTGTATTTTAAAATACTAATGTCTACCCCCTATACACACCTAACACCTGAGTTTCTTAATTAATTGATTTGGGTTCCAAACTGGGTATTGGGTTTTTTTGTATTTTTGTCTTTTTTGGTGGTGCTAGTATGGAGACGATTCTTGGGTGCATCCCAGGTTGAGAACAACCGTAGTATAGAAGTCCTCTTAAGATTGCCCAATGTTTTCCAATAAAACAGAAAACAAAGTCTTCAGCTAAGAGAGTGAGGGAGGAAGTATTGTGGTTTGAGGTGATATGCAAAAACTTAAATCCAATTTCAACTAGGCAACTCAAAGGTGACGTAAGTTCCCTAATGTAATGAGAAAAAGAAAGATTAGGGCAGAATTGAATCAGAACAAGTCTTCATAAAAGCAATAGGGAGAGGGAAAGAGAAAACATAATGCATCATCCCTAAGAGAAAGACATCAAGGACTAGATGCCAAAGGAGATATTTGGCAAAGCTAGGCCTGCAGTTTCTATGGGGGTGTGGGGGTTGGCAGAAACATAGTGTAGAAGAAAGAGTCAGGAAAACTGGATTATTATCCTGGCTGCATCACTTCAGCACTTGTCTGTTGAAGTCAAATTTATTAGGTGAATTGTAGTTCAATTCTGTAATATCGAATATAATATCTTCCACAAAAGACTAGAGAGACCTAAGACAGTTTTTTGGGAATAATATAATTTGTACATGCCAGTTCAAGACATTTGGCTCTTTCTTTATAGGAAAGTGACCCACTGAAGGGATTTGAATAGAAACATAACATGATCAAAATATTTCACAAGGATTCATCTGGAGGTGGCATGAAGGAAAAAATTAGGAAAAAAGATGAAGGAAAGTTTGAAGGTAATTACTGTTGATCTAAAAGTGAGGCAGTGAGTCTGCAGTGAAGTGGTGGCAGTGGGAATGGAAAGGAAATGATGGATGTAAGATAACTTTTAGAGTAAAATTCAACTAATTGGATGACTAATTGGATGGAGAGAGCAGAGAGTCAAGAATGACTCAGTTTGTGCTTAGTTGTCTAGGCAATGGTGGCAGAATGAATAAGAATCAGGGATCAGGATAGAAGTTGAGGAAGGAGCTGAATTTAGACAGAAAGATGACAAATTTGTTCTTTGACACAGTTTTGCTTTAGTTTGCTACAGAGGTGCCAATGAAATGCCCACAAGGCAGTTAGATATCTGGGATTAGATCTCAGAAGAAAATATGAGCAGGAGATGGAATTGATGATTAACCACTAAATATTTGATTGTTATGGCCATGAGAATAAAATCTTCTGAGAGAGAAGACCCAGTGAGAAAAGCTGAGTTGAAGGGAATTTCTGTGCATGATGTTAACCGTTTAGTTGGTGGATTGTGGGGAGAAAGGAGGCCTGAGAGATTCCAGTGAAGAAGCTGGCATGGAAATGGGGCATTCAAAAAACCCAGGAAAGTGGTCCCTTAACAGTTAGGTTGGAAATATTTGGATATTTTAACAACGTTTTTGATCTGTACCAGTGTGTGCAGGCTGAATGAGCACCAGTCCTGAGTATAAAATGAAGTCAATATTGGTTTATACTAGGTAAAGCTGCAGCTAGATCTTTCTCTTTATCCTGGGTTCTTCAGAACCCAGGAAGCTGTGCTAAAAGCAGCAGTTATGTTCCTATTAGGCAGCACTGGAGTGAGGTGAGAATTCACATTCTGCATTTTCAACAGGCACCCCCAAATGATTCTGAAACATACCAGCACATTAGCAATGACTAGGAGAGTTAGTTGGGTAACTATCTTCATCCATAAGAGCAAAAAAGAATGAGGATCCAAACTCCAATGCCAATAAAATAACACCTGAATTAGGTTCACCCTTAGGGAGTATTTACTTATATGCCACAAGCCCAGCGTCTGGGGCTGCGTTACCAGTACAGTAAAAATCTTGAGCTTCACAATCAACATAACTGATTGGCTGGGATACGGGGAGCCAATTTTTGTGAGATAAACATTATGTGCTGTTGCAAATAAAAGCCAGTGAAATAGCAGCAGATCAGGTTGCTTTGGCTTCCAGGTTAATCATTCCACCATTTGGGTCCATGAGATTTCCCAAAGGCCATTTTTTTTTTTCCTGTGGGAGATGAAGGGGAAGGAGACCATTCTGGAGGATGAAGGTATGTTACTACATGGTATAATTAAAACACAAATTACATATAGATCCTTTAAAAAGTCTCTTCATATCAAAAATGTGCAGATGTACTGTAGCTTTATGTAGTCTGAGTCAATTTCAGTGGAAATAAAAACAGAGTGTCATAGAAATAACATTTGCTAAGGGAAACTTGAACTGGCAGGACTGATCTAATTCTGATAAAAAAAAATATTGGTTTGAATTTGCAGGCTAAGATAGTTATAAACCACCCTGTGATCTGCCATATTTTGCCTAAGTGGTAGTTTTTTTTTTTTTAACTTAAAGGAGACTCAACCTTGTGATTAAATAAACAGTCTGAATCACTTAGCAGGTCAAAGCTGAGAAGTGCTGGCAGAACAAGTCATGCAGTGGAATAGACAGGCTGTGTGTGTGCGCCACAGACTCACAAACATGACCTGTAAATTTAACAACAGCACATCCCACAATTCATCTGGAAATGCCAAAAAAGCCTGTTCAAATCACTGGATACCACCTAAGAGAGAGGCCACTTCTAAAAGATTTAGAATTTTCAGGCTGCTGTTCCCGATGTGCCAGTAGCTTACTGGCTCCATCTGAATAAAGCAAAATTGCCAGTCTTCCTGTTGACTCTCGCACTGTTTCCAATCTGCTTAGATATGAGTGTGCTATGCAATATTGGAAACATAAACCTCTCCCCAGAGCAGACAACCACACACGGCCTAATCGTGTACTTTTGTTACAAGAATTGAAAGTAAGTATGGAAAAAGGTTGCTTTTTTTTTTCTTCCCCTCTGACATCTTGCTCCATTTGACAGCTGACAAAAATCAGTTTTGTTCATTCTGGCAAATACAAAGAATGTAGAAAAAATGCATTGCAAGAAAGCAGCTTTCAACAGACTTGGACAATTACCCTGGAACCTTGGAATTATGCTAAAATGAGGCTGGAGGCCTGGAACTGTGTTATAGGTGAAAGAGTGTTATGTTAATATTCTCCTAAAACTGGTAGCACAGAACAGAATCATATAATGCCTTGCACATTCTAGTAGAGCACAGGTATCTATAACAAATTTTCTTAGAAAGAGATAGACTTTTTTTGTTCTGGATTTTGTCAACATGCCAGAAACTTATAGGGAAGAGGAAATTAATTTCTGTGTAAATCTTAGGATCAATATGTATCTATAATGGATGGTATTAATTCAACTATATGAGAAACTTCCCTAAGAATGGCAAAATCTGAATAGTATATACCCAGTAAGATGAGAAAACATTTCAGGAATAGCAAATATTTGTTATATGGATCACGATTGCCTCGCACAGCAGACATCATTATGGCACGCTTTCCCACTGAGCTTGGATGACCCACAGAATCCTTCTCAACTTAGTGTCCAATAAAATCACTATTATTCAGTCAAGGTTGGCAAATGAGATGAAACTAATATTTTATCTTCAATCTAGCATATTTTCTAAATGACCTTTAGGGAAGACATTTTCATGGCATCTACTCACAATTCTTTTCCATATGGATCTTGCTAAAACAAAATAATTCTTATATGTAGTTCATTTATTCATTCAACCTATATTTATTGAGCACCTACTATGTCCCAGGAATTGCTCAGTTTTGAGAAAATGATAGTAACACAGCAGACAAAAATTTCTTCCCTGTGGGAACTTGTATTCTAATGCCTCTGAGGTTAGAAACATTGAGCCCATTAATATTTAAGGTTACACTGGTGTCTTCTAATTTTCTAGAGTTGCCACCAGTTAACAGAGTCATCTGAACAAGGAACCACTAAGTTAGAAAATACATGAACAGTTTTCATTTTATATCCAAATATAACCTAAAACAAAGTTAATCTGACACATGGTTAGTGCACCATCAGTATTGCACAATGTGATAATAAGGGTAACCAACAAGTAGTTGGTTACATATTTGTCTATATTGGTCACATATTTGGTGATCAGTAATATATTTATAGCAAAACCAAGCCCTTCCTGTGGTCTGTTAGCTGGGGTAAGGGTGGGTTTGGTAGGGAGAGAGAAGTACACAATGAAGTCAGAAAAATTATAAATGGAATTATTCAGATAATCTTGTACTTGAAATGTATGGCCTGGACATAAATTGAAGAAATCCATTAAAAAATTCTAACATAGTATCTTTTATTACTATCAGGTTAGAACATGACTTACATTCAACTGGGTTCATACAGTCCCCCTGATTGTACAATATTCTTAAGTGAATCAACACTTTCTTGCAGGGAAGGCAGCCTTCCAGAGCTACATTCTATGCATCCATGCAGCCCAGCACAAGAGGTTGAAAGGAATGGTCATAATATATATAGGTCAGTAAAGTAGCTGGACAGATTATGGTGCATAATGATGCTGAATATTTAAATTTTTCCGCAGCAAGGCTGCCCTTGGTCTGGCTTTCCTCTCCTCTATATCACGTTGCTGTTTTAAGGTAAGTAATATTTGACAGCTTTATCAAAAAAGGCTGAGAGTGCTAAATTAAGAATTTAAAAATTTTTATGTCGTTCCAGATTCCTTTTTTGGGAGGCAGGAGATAAGTTTTTTGTTTTTTTGGTTTTTTGTTTGCTTTTCCCCAACATATAGTCACACAGATAAAATGCTACTGATGAATTCAGATAGTCAAAATCGTTCCTTTGAATCCCTGAATGCATTTGCAAGAGGAATTCCATATAAGGAAAAGTAGTTTCCTTTAGAAAATTAACTATCTTGCGAGCTGGATGCCCTAAGTTCGGTTAACTTGGAGAAATTTCCTTTGGTTGAAGTACTTTAAATCAGGATATTTTTCCCATGGAGGAAAAGATCTCCCTCTAAATTTTCTTTATGAGTAAGTTATTGTCTAAAAAGAGATTTTTGTGTGTTCCAGGGTAACCACATCCTTAAACAAAGTAAAAATATTTTTATTTTCTAGCAAAAACATGCTGCTTCATATTTGTTGAAACTGTTCTAACATTCAGTTTGAAATGTATTATGGAAGGATTTGTTTTCTTTTAGAGTCATACATAACTTGTGGAACTTTGAATGCCGGAGTATTAGTATAAAATAAATTTGGGTTTTAAATGGTATATTCTACACTTGTTTGAAAGCAAAACATAAAATTGTGAAAACTGTGTAGACTATAAAAGGCTGCACAATCTAATGTAAAATATGATATCCTATACCTAGATTGCCATCAAACTTCCTTTCTTTAGGTGGAAGTTTAAAACATAAATTATTATAATCATTATTATTATTATTTTGCTCAATATATATACGATATCTGGAATTTCTACAGAAACTCATAGCTACATCAAGGAAGATACAGCTTAACTTTCCTGGAAAAAAGGGTGATGAAAAGAGAGTGAGATCTGTATGCCAGGGTAACTACATCTTTAAGCAGAGGGAGGCCAATTGCAGTGGCTTACGCCTGTAATCCCAACACTTTGGGAGGCCGAGGTGGGTGAATCACCTGAGGTCAGGAGTTCAAGACCAACCTGGTCAACATGACGAAACCCCGTCTCTACTAAAAATACAAATATTAGCTGGGCGTGGTGGTGGGCGCCTGTAATCCCAGCTGCTCAAGAGGCTGAGGCAGGAGAATCACTTGAAACCGGGAGGTGGAGGTTGTTGCTGTAAGCTGAGATCGCACCATTGCACTCCAACCCTGGCAACAAGAGGGAAACTCTGTCTCAAATATATATATTTCTATATATAAATATTTATATATTTCTAGCAAAAACAAGCTGCTTTGTGTTGTTCTAGCATTCACTTTGAAATGTATTAAGGGAGAATTTGTTTCCTTTTAGAGCCACACATGATTTGTGTGATAAAAACGTGAACAACAATCTTAAAGTCTGGACAATCTTCACTAGACATCCTATGGCAAATTCTCTAGGTCCTGGGTAAGGGTGAACCCTCTCGCTTTTCCTCGAACACCTAGTGTCAGACTGGGACTGAGGAAGCATTTGACTAATGCAGTAGTTTTTATTATAGAATCACATATTTATAAAACCAAAAGAATGAAGGGAAAAAACAAGAAACAAGGTACACACCATCTATCTCTGTCACTACATTTTATCCCTTCAACTGTCTCCCTGCCCAACCCTTTGTTAGACAACATTTCACTATGGTCTATGCAGCAGGAACTCAAAAAGCCTAAATAACTGAATGAGGCAAGGTGACTTTGGCAGACAAAAGAACAGAACAGTGTAGAGACAGCTCTGATGACCGTATTTCACCACCTGAATCCAGTGGGAGATCAGGGAAGCCCTCTGGCTTTTTAATCACAAATATTAATAAACCCTATTTTAATGTAAACTCCTCTGAGGTGGATTTCTTTCTTTTGCCAAAGAAAGAGTCTTAACAATACTGTAATTCTGATCTTGTTAACAGCCAGAATTCGTAAAATGGAGCATCTCTTCTGGAATATTTATCCAATAAGAATTGTCTACTAATAAGTATCAAGTTCATGTTTTTCATTTCTTATTGTGTTTTGCTTTGTTTTCACCTTATTCTGTTTTCTTATTTTGTTTTGTTGTTTGATCAAGACAGAAGCCAGGCTAGACAAGTGAATGAACAAGAAAAAAATAAAACCGTGGGCCAGAGTACGATAAAGTCAGAACTGGATTATTTCATAAATGAATTATAGGTTGGGTAATACATCATTAAATTCATAAAAAGTGGTTACTTTATATACATCCAACCAGAGTGCAGTTTCAAGGTGTAGGTGTCTATGTAACTATTGAGGGTGTGTTTTCTAGGGCAAAATTCTTTAGAAGTCATAATAACCAGTGATTTGGGTTATCATAAGAATAGCCATGAGGTTGACTTAATTGATGACTTCTGGGAGTGTGTGTGGAAATCAATCCTTTTTAATCTAGTATTTTTCATCATATAGCTATATCTCCCCTGCATTTTCAAAGGCAGTCATATTTGGATCATTCTGAATGCTGGATGTTTCTCTTCCTAAATAACATAGTACTTCTGTGGAATTGTAGCATATGGAGGTCTCTCATTTTAAACGGCATATAGAATATGGCCAATTGTATACGTTATATATAAAATATATAAAATATATATATTGTATGTAAATATAGTATGTATTATATTACATACTATATTTATGTAATATAGTATGTATATATATTTATATTGTATATAATATAGTATGTATTATCTATATTTATATTATATATAACATAGTATGTATTATATATATACAAGTATAGTATGTAAATATAGTATGTATTAATTAATTATTTATTTATTTCCCATTACAGATTTAGGTCATCTGCAACCTTCTTGATTTTGTTTGTTTTTTATTTTATTTTGTCATCTGTGTCAGAGTTTACAGTGATAATCCATTTTGCTCATTTGTATCCATATCTAATCAAATTTTGGAGAGAATTGAATTAATTTCTTTTATAATTTCCTGAAAATAACCACAAGCAATAACAATAATAATGATAGCAAGAAAAGAAATAAGGAAGAGGAAGAAAAATTTGTTATACTCTACTACCTTATTAGATTTAGTTTTTTTTTTTTTTTTTTAGTTTCAAGTAACAATAATTCAAACCAGAATAACTTAAGCCATTATTATTATTGTTTTCTATGGAGAAGGATAATGAAAGACCCAAAGGGGAGCTGATGATTAACCAATCCCTGATGAAAAGGGTGCTTCATGGACCTACCAATGGTGTTTCTGAGATACCTCTTTAATAACAATGGGAGTCATAATAATTTTAAAAACAAACATTAATTGAATATATAGCATATCTTTTTTCTTTTTCTTTTTTTTTTTTTTTTGAGATGGAATCGCACTCTCTTGCCCAGGCTGGAGTGCAATGGCACAATCTCTGCTCACTACAACTTCTGCCTCCCAGGTTCAAGCGATTCTCCTGCCTCAGCCTCCTGAGTAGCTGGGATTACAAGTGTACACCTCCGCGCCAGGCTAGTTTTTGTATTTTTAGTAGAGACGGGGTTTTGCCATGTTGGCCAGGCTGGTCTCAAACTCCTGACCTCAGGTGATCCGCCTGCCGCAGCCTCCCAAAGTGCTGGGATTACAAGCGTCAGCCCCCGCGCCTGGCTCACACTTCCAATAGATTCTTTAATCTATACTTCATAGCAACTGTATGAGAAAGTTCACATTATTTTTCCTGTTTTCTAAATAAACAAACAACTAAAGACAAAGACGTTACATAAATTTCCCAGGACTACACTGCTATAAAGTAACAGAGCAAGGCACTGAACTCAAACTGGCATGACAGCTCGCATATTTAAACAACCGCATGATTACGTGGCTCTCCCTCAGACAACTCCAAGTCTCTGCTTCTTAGTTAAAAATTCCAAAGTGTGGAAGAAGGGATACTAATGGCTCCAGCTTGGATCAGATACCCATCTTTGAATCAGCTTTCTAAGACAAAGGGCCAGGATCACTATGTAGAGAAAGCAGCCCTTTGTGTTTCGGAGTAGTTATGTAGAGCTAGACAGTCGTGACAAGAGGTACCTCTAGCCTATCCATCTCACCTTCAGTCAGTCTTCCCAGTCAATGTGATTACTTCCTTCCAGAAACTGAGGACTTTGTCCTTCTGCTTCAGCATTCAGTGGACTTTGCTTTATAACAATAGGTTTGTCTATCATCACCTCTAGAAACACTCTAGAATGCAGGGAATATATATATACACACACACAATATAGATTATATATATAATATAGATACATACACATAATATAGATTATATATATCATATAGATATACACATATTACATATCTATATTACAGGCCAGTAGGGGATATATATAATATAGATATATAATATGGATATATCTATATACATAATATAATATATAATACTATATGTATTAATATTATAATACATAATACATATAGTGTATAATACTATATGTAATATATAATATATGTATTATATAATATATAATACATGTATATGTATATATCTATATACACAATATAATATAGATATATAATATGTATATATCTTTATTATACACATTCTATATCTATATTTTTTATATATATGTGTATGTGTGTATATATATCCCCTACTGGCCTGTAATGGACCATTTAATGACTAGTTATTGAATTAAAAAATGTTTTTGACTGATATCATCGATGAATATAAAGAATAAGGAATGCCATGTCTTCTCCAATCACATACAAATACCGGGGAGCCACATGGACAAAAGCAAACTGAAAATAAAAATAGAAACAGAAAATACATACATATACATATATATATCTATATGTATGGGGTAAACTATCCATTTAAAAATTAACACATGAAAATAACATTATTTTTGGATCCAGTTTTATGATTCAGTCTTTCCAGTGTAAATAATTTATAAGAGAAATAAGACAAATATCAGGTTTGTGGGAAATGTAAATTAACTTGAATCTAAACTTAGAAGAACCCTTCCTGTGGGCAGATGACAAGGGGAACAAACTGAGCAAAAAGAATTGAGGAAAACACAGCAGAGAAACCACAGAACCACAGAACTTAGCAGGCTGATGGCCTGTATTGATAGAAGAGTCACAGTGATCCAGGGTGACTACTGGTTTACATAGAAAGACAAATAACATAGGGAAAGAAAGCGGATATAAAAGGACATAAAATTTACAACGTATTTGCTTTGTAGGTCTGGCTTGAGGCAAAAGTGGGAAATAGGCATTAGGGATCCAAATCTTCCATTCTGAGCCCTTTTCTGCTCTCCAGCACTTCCGCCAATCTTCATGTACCCAAGAGCTTTCTGGTCCCCCATTTTCCACTGTTCTCAGCAAAGGGTCTATAGGGTGTTGCTCATTTGCATGCTAATAGAAATGAGTCGGTCTGGATGTTATCATCTCTTTAAATGTGAAAGTAAAGCTTAATCTCTGTTAAATGAATACCAACAGCAAACGATAAATTGGGGACACTTAAAAGGATCAGGATTCCTGGCTCAGGCATCACAAAAGGCTGGGTTTTCCTGAAGGTAATTCTAGATGAGAAAATGGCATATTCTTTCCTAGATTCTCCTTTGCTCAGAAAGAATACGGTCTCATGGGGCGCAGAATATTCTGATTCTGCTTTGCCACTAAATATTATGTGACTTTGGATAGATTACTCAACCACTCAGGGACTGTTTTATTTTTCTTTTTAAGCCTCAGTTTCCTCCCTATAAAAATAGTCATAGGCCAGGCGCGGTGGCTCAGGCCTCTACTCCTAGCACTTTGGGGGACCGAGGCAGGTGGATCACTTGAGGTCAGGGGTTCAAACCAGCCTGGCCAACATGCTGAAGCCCCGTCTCTACTAAAAATACGAAAAGACTGGCTGGGCATCGTGGTGGGTGCCTGTAATCCCAGCTACTTGGGAGGCTGAGGCAGGAGAATTGCTTGAACCCAAGAGGCGGAGGTTGCAGTGAGCTGAGATCGCAACATGGCACTCCAGCCTGGGAGACAGAGCAAGACTCTGTCTCAAAATAAAATAAATAAATAAATAAAACCACTACCTGGGAACATTGTAAAAATTGACTATATGTAATTGCCTAACTCAGTGCGTGGCACTTAATAAATGCTCATTGAACAGTAGTTATTATTTTTATAAGCAGTACTGATGTCATTACTGTTATTACATTTAGGGATTGGTTTCCAATGTAGGGTGGGATGTCTGCAATTTAGAATGAGCATCTGTGTTATTAACCATTGATATGTGGGATGAAAATATATGAACTTACATTAATATATGGGTATATACATTATATATATAACCTTTTTAAAAAAGGAATTCAGCTTTACACATATACTAATATTTAAAGTATGGATTGATGCCCATGTTTCTACTCCATATCTGAATCAGCTGCTCACTTACCATGTAGAAAAAGATGCCCTTTGTCTCCTGGGACAGAATGGGAAGCCCACAGCATGGAAAGGTTGATGTGGCGCCTCCCTTGTTTACCCAGTATGTACTACGATGATTTGTGAATGACATCATTTTGTCTTCAAAAACAACTTACGAATAAGCAAGTGGCTTGAAAGAACTTCTGCAAAAGAAACTATGAATTGATTTAGTACTAAAAACGTACAAGTTCTTGGGAGGCCGAGGCGGTGGATCAGCTGAGGTCAGGAGTTCGAGACCAGCCTGGCCAACATGACAAAACTCCGTCTCTACTAAAAATACAAAAAATTAGCTGGGAGTGGTGGCAGGTGCTTGTTAATTCCAGCTACTGAGAAGACTGAAGCAGGAGAATTGCTTGAACCCAGAGGGCAGAGGTTGCAGTGAGCAGAGCTCATGCCATTGTACTCCAGCCTAGGCAACAATAGCAAGATACCGTCTCAAAAAGAAAAAAAAAAAAAAGTACAAGTTGAAGAAAATAACCAGAAAATGACAGAGCTGGCACGCCCTCAATTCCTTCTAGGAGCTCCTTGTCTGACACGTTAAAACAATAAAACAATAAACACTGATAAGAAGGCAGTGGCAGAAGAAATTGTCTATTGGAAATTGACATCCACTGTCATTAATGACATTCTATTAATAAGCAAAATAAGATATAATTTATTTTAAAATGTTATCGTCTTGCTTTAATTTTTCTATTGTTCTGACTATCTATTATTTATTACAAATAAATATTCAAATGTTAAGGATGTAGTCTTGAAAAATTTGTAAGATGCAGCACTTAATGAAAAATGTTTAGTAACCACCCCACTAAGTGCAGAGTTTCTTGCAATTTTGGGATCTCTAACTTAATGGCAGGAAGAGGAAAACAATTTCAGCTGAACCTGGAAAAAATATAACAATACAAATATTTTATTCTCAGGTAAAAGGGAAGTTATTAACATTTGATTTGATTTGATTCGATTTATGACTAAACACAGTAAACACTCAAAAAGCATAACATTTATTGCTCACCTACACCACATCTTTTAGAACTTAGTCCTGTAAATTAAGTTCCCAAAAGTGTCATAAGGTCATTCAGTCTTTCTGTCTACCTCTTGCCAGGCCACTGGAAAGCTTTCCAGAGTGCAGGAGAACTTGGGATCTCAAAGCCTGAATTCATCTCTAGAAAGTTAATAAAATACTCACTGAAATATAAAAAATAATCTTTATATAATTATGTCTGGACAATAGATTGTTGGGTCTCTCAGTATTCCAAAACTCCTTACTTGTTCTCGGAAATATATCTCTAGCTATCTATCTAACTACCAATTGTTCGATTAAATGAGTGATCTATATCTAGAGAAAGAGATCTAACTTCCAATTGTACATTCGGAGTAATCTAATTACTCATCATTCTCTCTTTAAGAAATCTCATAAGATTTTGCACAGCAGTATGTGTTTTGGGTCCAGGTGCCCTCAGGCTGACAGGAATGATATTGTTCAAGAAAAATAAGATACACTAGTGTTTTTTATTCCAAATACACTACTATTTTTATTCATATAATATTCTAAACAGGCTTTCATATTTCCTTGTTCTTCTAGTTGAAGCTTAAAAAATTTTTAAGCCAACCCCAGAGTTTTGAAACCCTAAGATGTTGTCTTTAACTGGGCGGATTTTTGAAAAAAGAATGCCCTTCTAATTCAGCTCTGTAGTTGACTAACCCTCAAATGGAAATGTGCACATGTTCACCTCTCTCCATGAGCTTGGGAGTTTCCGAGTTTCCGTCAGTAAAATAAGCATCATGATACCAATATGTCTCACATGTTTCTGAGAGGGGTCCAGAGTGAGTGAATATTTGCCTGGTGCTGCAGGATCCGTGGGCTTTCTAAAGACAGGCAGGACATGCTGCTAATGTTACGATCAGTGCCAATTTCCAGATGGAACTCTGCAGCTATACTGAGTTCACTCCTTTTCAAAATCTGTTCGGCAAGTGCTCCCAGGGCTGGTATAAGCTCTGGGGCTCGTTTGTTTTTCCTGGTAACCATGGAGCTGCTAGTTTCAATCATGGCTACAAAAGCATCAGAGGAACTGGGAAAGTAGAGTGAGAGCCAGAACCCACTGGCTGTCTTTGGAGTAGCTGAAGAGTGAGTAGCAGGAAGCAGTAAACCAAAAACCATAGCTGCCAATAAATGACCTAGACACTGTTTTCTTGGCATTGCTATTTGAGTTCTTCATGGCTAAGCAAATCAAGACAAATGGGGGGGAAAAAAGCAAAGTTTTCTCAAGGATCCGTTGAGGTGAATCTCTTAGCTATAAAGGGAATGAAACTTATTTTGCAAGAAGTTCACTTCTGGCAGAATAGCAGAGATAGATCCAAGTTTGGATTCTGAATCACTTAAGCTGAGCAAGTTACTCAAACTTTGCAAATCTCAGTTTCTTATCTGTAAAATGAGCATAGTAATGTCTACCTAATAAAATTGTTTAAAAAGATGTGTGTGTGTGTGTGTATATATATATATATAGAGAGAGAGAGAGAGAGAGAGAGAGAGAGAGCGCCTCAATAAGTGATTGCAGCTTTTGTTCTTCCAGACCTTGCAAATGAGAGTATTCAACATTTAAACGAAAGTATATAATAGGATTCGTTCACAGAGGAAGTCTATAGAAAAAAAAAGTATATATATGTAGTGTGTGTGTATATATGTAGTAGGATAATAATTTAATGCTGAGTTTTAAGGCTTTATATTTCACTCTAGTTGAAGAGATGGAGTATTTTAGAAGAAAAGCTGCATGATATTTAAAAGTATTTGAACTTTCAAGCCTGTGACACTTTAACATTACAAAATTTTTTTGTGGCTGCTAAGTTTTACACATCTTGCTTTGCCTGGTTAGAAATCAAATGCTTTCCTTGACAATAACCGCTTTCACAAATACACTGTATGAAAGGTGATGCATGTGCATTTTCAGGAAATTATTTTAATAGCATGATTAGTTTAAACTCCCGCTGTGTTCCTACGTGGACACTGCCCCACCTCTAAACTGTATAGTCAGGCTAGGACTAATAACAGAAAATCTCTTTAACAATATTTGAAAATTCGTAAAGTTTCAGGACAGAAAAGGTGTCACAGTAATTTAACCTTTGGAAATTCTGTGCCTAGGCAATTTTTAGCTAGTCTTTTCTTCTGTAGAAACAACTACCCTTCTTCCTTGTCATACACTTTTATGGTTAGTTATTCTTTCTTTCCAGCTTTCCCAGAGCTGCTACCAGTAGTGACTGTAACCCCATCCTCTCTTTTGGAAGTGTTGTTTCAGGACACGTGGAAGATTATTTCTCTGCTATTTGAAGTTTCTGCATGTCACTGAAGTATGCTGGTGCAGTGACTTAAAAGCAGAGCCTTTATTTATCATGATTAAATGCTTGATAACCAGGGAAAGGTTTTGACATTCAAACTGGCCCATTCTGGAACCTTTTAAAGGAAATGCTAACTCTAACCTTTTAATGAAACTCAAATGAAAAGATTCTGGATTTAATAATATGAAACAGAAAAATTATTCCTTTTCCCCAGAAAGTCTGCCATGTTCAGACATTGGTTAGATGGTATAGACTGGGGACGAAGAGTTTAAGTTGAGTTGGGGGAGAGGGGGATTGTCCTGTTACATAGCTGGAAATTCAGATCCCTCCTTTGGTTGGATACCTCAACAGAATAATGGGAGGGAGGGAGCTCTGGCAGGGAAATTCTTGGCTCTGTCTGCAGTATATACAGTATAAAAGAAAGTGCTCTTCAATATAGAACACTATTTCCAGGGTCCTGTGAATTCAATGACTCTAAGGCAACATGTCTCCTAATAAATACACTTTGTTCTTTTAATCTCCCCTTTCTCTGTCTCCACTCCACCCACCCCACACCCTGTAATCCTGAAGGCGAGAGTAAGAGGAAGACAGACTGGTGGACTGAGATGCCCTACAGAGAAGAAGAGTGAGGTGGCTCATGTTTCATACATCATTTCCATTCACTGTTTTATCCCACAGACAGCAGAATGCGCGTATTTCCCAGCATGCCGAGCTATTCGTTATTTATTTAATAAAAGGACCATAAGAGCCTCTTCCAGAAAACCAAATACTTACTGTGTTTCAGTAACATGAAAATCTACCTAAATGAATGGTGAGAGGAAAATCAAATATGCCAGAGACACCCAGATTTCACCCTAAAAGCATTCTCCTTGAAGGCGCAAGGGCTGTGTAACACAGTAGGATTTCTGTTTAGCTGCCAGACTTGAAATAGAATAAGAACAAAGGTAACATTTCCAACACTGCATCCTTGGCTGTTTCATAATTCTTTTTTTTTTTTTTTTTTTTTTTTGAGACAGAGTCTTGCTCTGTCACCCAGGTTGGAGTGCAGTGGCACCATCTCATCTGAGCTCACTGCAACCTCTGCCTCTTGCCTCCTGAGTAGCTGGGATTACAGGTGTGCGCCACCATGCCTGGCTAATTTTTGTATTGTAGTAGAGACTGGTTTTGCCATGTTGGCCAGACTGGTCTCAAACTCCTGACCTCACGTGATCCTCCTGCTTTGGCCTCCCAAAATGCTAGGATTACAGGCATGAGCCACTGTGCCTGCAGGCTGTTTCATAATTCTGATACTGCTGTCCACATGTGAACAATTGCAGCCACTTCTTGCTGATTCTGACTGCTGTGATGTTGCAAAGACCTGTTTATTCATTTCATTTATTGCCCTCTGCAGCCAAATTACTATTACTTGCGGATCTCTCCTCGGTTTGCTTCTAGCCTTTCAATCTTGTTCAGGATGTCCAGTACAGAAATAGAAAAGGTGGGTTTTTAGATCAATGTAGCTTAATTATAATCCTGTTTTCTGAATCTTGCTCATTTTCTTTTTCATTTATTCTAACAAAAAAAGACAGTTGGGCACCGAATGTTGCCTGTATAGTCTAGTAAATAATTTTTTGGAGTTATAGATATGTAGCTTGATTGTCCATTTTCAAGGCCAAGGACAAAGTCCATTTGATTTCATTTTAAATTGCATGATTGAAATGAACTTACAAGCCTCTTTTTCCCTCTACATGATCTTCTTGCTTTAATTGTGAAGACTACAATAAAACAAAACAAATAAAAAAACACACACACAAATGTAAAGAATTATCGGTTTAGATGTTTTTGGTCTGTCTTTCAAGCTATCTTTTGATGTTTGCCTCTAGAACTCCAATGTTGCAGCCACCACAGCTTGAAGTATTTCCCCCACCACTTGTGCCATTTCAAACATTCTCTTAGTATTAAAACAAATCAAAATCAGGAGGTATCTAATTGTGCTGGTTTTGATTTTGTTAATACAAAGTGAAAGATTAAAATGGAGCAGTAACAGCAAAAACATTTCTTAAAGAGGCAGTCACAGCAAACAATCAAAAGGCAAATAAGCTCTAAAACCAAAGCCTTGAGAACTTTAAAGAGAAACAATCCCCTTCCCCAAAGAAATTTCAGGAAAGTACAATCATTACAGAGGTTGCTTTATAACCTCTTTGTAAAAATATTAGTCTTTGGCAAAAGGTACTGTTCTGACGGCTTTCAGATATATCATAACTGCTTCCCCCTGTAACATTTACAAGCTCACATAGTACATTTGTCACTTTTGGTGGCAGTTGGCAAGTTTTGTAATGGTCTGGGTGCTTCCCCAACATCTTTCTTGTTTTCCTCACTCTCTTATGCACTTTGGATTCTCAGTTACCCCCTGGGGCTAGACTCCAGCTTTTTCCTTTTATAGCGCCATTGTTATTCCGTCTGTAGGCCAATAGTCCTAGGTACCCCCGCCTCCCGCCCCCACCAAAAGCCTTAATGGAGTCTGATTCTGAGCATCACTTGAATGAAAAGTCAGGAGTTATTTTGACTTTGCTCCTTGAAGCAATATAGCACTTCTGTTTTGTCATGGCGATTATTGTTCTAGACGCTTTTCACATTTCACTCTGTAGAGGTGCTGGTATGAACAGGTACAACTTTCCCTATTTAGTATTTGCCAAAATAAATCGATAAATTGTAGCAAAGTCTCCACCTTCCCTTGTAATCTCAATTCCAAAGGTTTGGGAGCATTATCCCATACTTATTCCCTCTAGTGATCATACTCTCTTCCCCTAAGAAAGTGGGTTGCAGGCAGACTTGTAAAGGCAAGAGATGCCATTCCAAGACCTCTTGAATACATGGATTTTATCGTTTGGCAGAAACTTTCAAAAAGTGAGCACTCCTCAACACAGTTTGTGCTTACTTTTCAAACTCCTTTGAGAAAATGTAAATGATCCCTGGTAAGGTGAAGTCTGATTCACACTTCAGTATGAACTAACCAGTTACCATTCTCTGGCACAAATTTTTCAAATCTCAAATTGGAAAATGTGTTTGGCCAGGGAAAACTGAGAATTTAGACTGGTGCTATAATCAACACATTCAAGCATAATTCATGCACTTGACTAACAGGAAGAATAATGCCTGTGAGCTGAGGTATGAAAGCTAAACAAAGATTGGCCATACATGCATGTAGAAGAAGATTGTTTTGAGAAAAAGGAACAAAAATATGAAGACAGAGGTGTATGGTTGTGTGGTACATTTAGAGGAACTGCTTGAGGCTCATAGTTACACGATTGCAAAGGGTAGCAGGATGAATGGTGGGAGAAGAAACGGGGCACGTAATCAGTAAATGGACCATGAAAGGCTTTGTGTTGGAGCCAATAAACTAAAATTTTCATTCAGCTGGAGACCAAATGCAGGATTTTGGACAGGAAAGTGAGATACTAAGATACGCATCTTATAAAGATGTCTAGTGACATGGAGAATGGGAGAATGGATTGATGAGGATACTCCAAGTGAGTCGTCCATGACAGCCTCCCATTTTTTCACCACCTAATCTCTCTCGAACATACTCCAAGTAAGACTGGAAGTAACACCATGTGGGATGTCACTGCAAAAATCTAGGTGAGGTTTATGAGTGTCTGAACTAAGGCTATGACAGTGGGAGTGTAGAGAAAGAGCAGGCAGTTTCAAAAAATATTAAGAAGAGAGAATTGGCAGAATATAGGAGCTAATACAATATGAGAAGTGAGAGAGAAAAAAGACTTCTAGATTGTCTCAAAGCATTTTATGGTTAATAGATGAAATACTGATTCTTCTATATAAAGCTACCTCTCTACCTGTGTATCTACTCCATTTCCCTTTCATGCACTCAAGCACATCATTGCTCTGAGTATACATCCTCTCTTTCTATCCTTATATTACCTCTCTTTACTAAATAAATCCTGGCAACACACAAACATGCTATATTATCTCTTACCTTTCAAAAAATAACTATTTGACTCCATTTCCTCCACCAAGCACTGCTTGGTTTCTCTGATCCCTTTTATAGCCCAATGTCCTGTGTGAGTTGTCCATGACAGCTTCTCATTTTTCACCTCCCAAACTCTCTCAAACTTACTCCAGACAAGCTTTTGTCCTCAATACTCTACTCAGACGTCTCTTGCTAAGTGTCCAGTAAAACTAACTTTGATTCTATCTCGCAGGGAACATCTGGAAATAGTGTAAGCACAGTTCAGTGTAGCCTTGCTCAGGATCTGTAGTATTTATACCCTGACATCTGCAGCCCATTGGTTAAGGGCTATGTTAAGGGGTTAGGGTGGGGAGATATAAATTCTCAGGCACCCTAGATCTCTATGTGAAAAAGCAAGCCAGAATGCTGCAACCTGAGGCCAGTCCTCTCAAAAAGCTGTAGGCATTGGCTATTGGAAGAAAAAGCACCTCAAAGATTAGTATGCCAAAAAATGGTATAGAGCGTATGCAAAGTGTGTTCCCACACCAGCAGTATCAGCATAACCTGGAAACTGTTGGAAATGAAAATGCTCTGCCCCCAAAAAAATGACAAGCCCCCTCCCATGACTCTATGTACATTAAAGTGTAAAAAAACACTTCCTAAAAACTCTGTGATGAAAACCCAAATATTAGGTTGGTGCAAAAGTAATTGCAGTTTTTGCCATTTTTTTTTTTTGTGTGTGTGTCAACCTAATACATTATTCCCTTTTGCAGACAACAACCCAGGAGATTTTGATACCAATATTTTGACCTCATGATATTCTGACACTGCATTTATGAATATAAATTTTCAAATCAAAATTATAACATCAGGGATGAAATTTTATCAAGAAAATATTTTCTGCTATATACTAAACCAATTTAATATCTCCATTTTTTTTATACATTGTACTTGTCTTTTACAATTGATTCAACTGAAATTAACATCACAAGGGTTAATGCAATTTACTATGTTACTTTCATCAGGAAGTTTTAATTTCAAAATAATTTATTTTGTTGGAATTCAACCTTTCTGGTGATATATTTAGCTATTTTAAAATTAGTTTGGTGACTATTATTTTGATGAAGTCAATTATTTTTAAGGCTAAATTTTACAGATCTGTATTTTTTCAACAAGAGTTGTCAGTCAATTTTTAGTTAACAGCAAATTTTACAGTGAGAAGTTGTAAGTATTGTCAGTTTTATTTTGTTAATTATTTCTACAAGCTATATTGATTATAAATTAAACAAAATACCATAGGTTTATCTTTATTTCTTTGCTAACCCAATAAAATTTATGACTAATTGTCATCAAGTATTATAGAATTGCCCTATTGTCAAAGTTCCTGACCTATTATAAATTATTTTTAGTGCATGTAATTTTTCTATAACCTCTTACTCTTGAGATTACCTCCCTGTGTGCTCCTAATCCCTTCCAGAGTGGATCTTGTAGATTTTTTGTCAGTGTAGAAAGTGGGAAGATTTGCTCTCAGAATTCTGCTGGCCTGAAACAATGTAGAGTTTCAACAAAGTGATTTGTTCTGTTGTTTACTGATTGTGAACAACAAACAGATTTAATACATGAAGGAAAGAGGAGATTACTGAATTTTCCAGCAATGTATGTACCCACTCTCACGTCTTTTCTTTTTTTTATAAACTAACTACTGTACCAATCATGGAGCAAATAACATTAGTGGGCAGAGGTGTAAGATCTTGGTGCCTGGGAGGTTTAAGCATCCTTGTCTCTGTTGTAGAGTCTGAACATTTGTCTACCAAACCCATCTCTTGCTCCTACCCAGCATATATATTTATTATATTGCCTTGTCTCCTTTACAGTTTTCTGTGCACATGTGACTAGTGTATCTTAAAAAAACAAATACAGGGAGAAGTGAGGTTGTCCACTCTCAGGCTCAGCTCTACCACATGAACTACTCTATGCTCTCTTCTCCTTCTGGCTTTCTGCCATGAAGATAATCCTAGGGTAATCTCAAGAGCCCTGTGTTTCAAATGGCAGGACAAGAAGAAGAAAGGATGCTGAGTCGTTGAATCATTGCTTAAGGAAAGCTGCCCCACCAGGAACACACATTCTAGAATACTTACATGAGTGAGAAATGCATATGACAGTATTAAATCAAGATTTGGGGGGTTATTTGTTATAGCACCTAGCCTTATCCTAACACAGGCTCAAAGCTAGAGTCACACAGCAGACACAAAACGTTATTAGGAGTCAATTCAGAATCAAAACATACTAATATGGGAAGGAAAAATGAAGCTTATAGAGGTTCATCTCTAGCTTGAGGCAATCTAACCACTCTGAATAGAATTTAATCTTCCTCTGTTTGACTTCTATGCCCAAGGTAAATTACTGCAGAGAAAAAACACTCATAGATTTGCATTTTATAAAATATTGACTGCATGTTCTACTATATTTACAACAGTGGGCAAAAGTACAAACTGCAAAAAGTTCTAACTGCTGGATTATTTTCAAATACATGCACATACCATCTTTGCCAAGTACAAGGGCTGCTGCTTGATTCTGTTCTAGTGTCTGTTTCACTTAATGCAATGAAATGGATAGTGAGTATTTAATTCTTCAATTAGAAATCCCTGAAGCTGCTACATAGAAACAAGTGCTGCTGCTATCCTGAAACAAGTGCTCTAGACTTCAAACTATCACCAACACCCTCTACTACAAGCTACATTATTAAACTCACAGAAATTTCTGCCCAGCACACCATTGAAAGAAATGTTTACAGGAATTAGCTTTGGGGGAATATAAAATTAAATATTTACAGGAAAACAAGTTCTTCAGCTTTGATGGTAATATACTTAGTGATGGAGCATTTGACTCATGAGATATAGACATTTTCCTGTAAGACATTGCTATGGTTTGAATGTGTCTCCCAAAGTTCATGTGTTGGAAGCTTAATCCCCAATATAACAGAGTTGAGAGGTCGTATCTTTAAGAGGTGATTAGATCATGAGGGCTGTGCCACATGAATAGATTAAAGCTGTTATTGCAAGAGTAGGCTAGTTATCACAAGAGTAGATTCCTAATTTAAAAAAAAAAAAGATGCATTTTGTCCCTTTTCTCTGTCATGGGTATGCTCTCTTGCCCTTCTGCCATCTGCCACAAGAAGGCACAGCGAGAACTCCCTAGCCAGATGCATCCCCTCTGTCTTGGACTTCCCAGTCTCCAGAACTATGAGCCAAATAAACTTCTGTTGTTTATAAATTACTCAGTCTCTGGTATCCTGTTATAGAAGCACAAAATGGACTAAGACATACATTGTAAGCCATTTATTAACAAGCATGACTCACAGCTCAAATCCATCCTAAAAACAAGACATGGTTGACCGTTACGCTTCTTTTAATTTCACACCATGGGTTCTGATAATTCAGTGGTCATAGCTTAAAGGTAAATTTCGAATGGATAAAAAGTGTCCTGAAGAATAACGTTTAGTCAATATTGGCATCCAAATTTAGAACAACGTCCCTCCCAGCTCCAACTTTCCACTATGCTGCACACAGTGTCGAACTCTACAGTGCAAGCACTTGTCATAAACCAGGTCTTTGGGAACAACATGATATGGAGAGACAGTTATTCATATGAGCTCTGGACCAGACTAAGTACACATACCAATTTTGCCTCTTGCTATCTATGTGATTTTAAACAAAGTACTTAGTCTGCCATTGGTTTATGTATGCCTTGAAAACAGTAATTCAAGTGAGGTTGTTGTAGACATTTGCAAATTAATTCTAAAATTAATACAAAATGTAAAAGATCTAGGATAGCTAAAACAATTTTGAGAAACAAGAATAAGACGGAAGAAATAATCTTCCCTGAGGTAAATTCTTCCTATATAGCTGCAGTAAACAAGACAATGTGGTAGAGGGATAGATACAGTGAAGAATGAAACCCAGAAATAAATCTCTGCATGATCAACTTATTTTTGACAAAGTTATCAATATTAGTCAATGAAAGAAGGACAGCCCCTACAGGGCAACACAGTGAGACTCCATCTCTACCCCCATCCCCAAAAGGAAAAATTAGCCAGGCATGGTAGAACATGCCTGTAGTCTCCACATGAGGGTAAGGTGGGAGGATCACTTGAGCCCAGGAGGTTGAGGCTGCAGCGGGCCATCATCATGCCTCTGCATGCCAGCCTAGGCAAGAGAGCAAGGCCCCGCCTCAGAAGAAAAAAGGCAGCCTTTTCAACAATGCTGTTGGAAAAAATGGATATTCAGAAGAAAAAAAAACCCCAAAACCGAAGAACTTTAATCTAAATCTTATGCCTTATACAAGAATGAACTCAAAATAGATTGTGGACTTATATGTAAATGTATAGAACTCTCAGAAAAAAAACACATAGCAATAAACTTTTTGGACTTACGGCTAGATAATGAGATTTTGGACTTGATATCAAAAGTATAATCCATAAAAGGAAAAAATGAACATTTGTACTTCAACAAAATGAAAATATTTTGTTCTGTAAAAAAAAACTGTGAAGTAATAAATGGAAGCTACCAACTGAGAGAAGATATTTACAAAACAGATACTTGACAAAGTACTAGTAAGTTGAATATACATATATGTGTGTGTGTGTAGAGGGAGAGAGAGATGGAGTCTCTCTCTGTCATCAGGCTGGAATGCAATAGGGCAGTCTTGGCTCACTGCAACCTCTGCCTCCGGGTTCAAGAGATTCCCCTGCCTCAACCTCCTGAATAGCTGGGACTACAGGTGCACACCACCACGCCCAGCTAATTTTTGTATTTTTAGTAGAGACGAGGTTTCACCATGTTCGCCAGGATGGTCTTGATCTTTTGACCTTGTGATCCACCTGCCTCGGCCTCCCAAAGTGCTAAGATTACAGGTGTAAGCCACCATGCCCGGCCATAAGTAGAATATATAAAGAACTCTTAAACCCAACAGTAAACAAACAGTCCAATCAGAAAATAGGAAAATAAAACATGAAAACACATTTCGGCCAGGCACGGTGGCTCACGCCTGTAATCCCAGCACGTTGGGAGGCCGAGGCGGGTGGATCACGAGTTCAGGAGATTGAGACCATCCTGGCTAACACGGTGAAACTGCATCTCTGCTAAAAGTACAAAAAATTAGCCGGGCATGGTGGTGGGTGCCTGTGGTCACAGCTACTCTGGAGGCTGAGACAGGAGAATGGCATGAACCCGGGAGGCGGAGCTTGCAGTGCGCCAAGATTGCGTCACTGCACTCCAGCCTGGGCGACAGAGCGAAACTCCATCTCAAAAAAAAAAAAGAAAAAGAAAACACATTTCACTGAAGAAGATATATGGATGACAAATAAGTACATGAAAATACATTTAATGTACTAACCACTGGGGAAGTACAAATTAAAAGCATGATGACTATAACCACATATTTTTTAAATGGCTAAAATAAAAAATAGTGATCAATACACACAAACGCTAGTGAGAGTGCTGTAAAACTGAATCACTACACATTGCTGTTGGAAATGAAAACTGGTACAGCCAGTTCGGGAAAGAGCATGACAGTTTCTTACAAAACTAAACATGCAGCTACCATAGTTGCATCCTTAAGCATTTATCCCAGGGAAATGAAGATTTATCTTCACACAAAAACCTGTATGCAAATGTTCACAGCACCTTTATTCATAATAGTCCCAAACTGGAAACAACTCAAATATCCTTCAGATGCTAAAGGGATAAGCAAATTGTGGTACAATCATACCATGGAATATTACTCAGGCATACCAAGGAACAAATTAGCAATATATTCAACAACTTGGATAGATCTTGAGGGAACTACAGTAAGTGAAAAAGTCAATTTCAAAAGGTTACATATTATATGTTTCTAATTGTGTTAGATATTTGAAATAACACGATTATAGAGATGGAGGACAGATTCGTGGTTGTCAAGGATTAGGGGTTAGGTGATAAAAAGGGTGGGAGTGGCTACAGTTTTGTATCTTAATTGTGGTAGTGATTTTAAGAATCCACTTGATAAAGTTGCACAGAACTATAGACACACAGACTCCACATACACACACACACAAGTACAAGAAAAACTGACAAAATACAAATAAGTGCTGTAAACTCTACCAATGTTAATTTTTTAGTTTGGATACCATTTTATAGTTATACTTGATGTTACCATTAGGGAGAATGGAATGAAAGGACAGACAACCTTCCTGTACATATTTTGTAACTTCCTGAGAATCTATATCAATTCAAAATAAAAAGTAAAAAACTAAAAGACTGAATTTTCATTTAAGTTATGGAAAGATTGGACCTAAAGCAAGACAACCTCAGTAGTTGACTGTGGGGAGTTCAGGAGCCATCCCCTTGAAAACAAAATTGACAGACTTCACTGGAGATGGAGTACTTTGGCTTATGTTAGTGGTTCTAGTTACATGATAATCCACTAAAAATGTTTAGTAGTTAATATCTCAATGTGAATTTGTTTCTCAAATCCTTTCCGAGAATGTATTGATTTTCTTCTCTCTCTCTCTCTCTCTCTCTCATGTTTTGGCAGAGGAAACAACAATAAAAATAAAGTAATTATATTAATTTAGACTAAAACTTATTTAGTGGTTTCCAAATGCCAGGCATTGTTCAAGTGCTTTCCATCTATTGACTCATTTAGTCTTCTAAATAACTGTATGACAGGTACAATTATTAAACAACATTTTATTAATGTAAAAATTGAGCCCTAGAGAGGTTAACTAAAACCTAAATTTTTAATGTAGATGAGCCTTGCTTTTACTGGCTATATTATACTTCTTAGAGACAAAGTAGAGAATAAAAAGTAGTCACAAATTAATCCCCAGGAATAACCTCTCTCCCATTCTCTTTTCCTTTCTGCTCTCAATCTCCTCTAGCCAAGCTTTTCCCTCTTTCCTTTACAGCCAGTTTTTTTCCAGCTCATTTCCTCCTCATGTCTTTCCAGACTCACTACATGATGCTCCACCATTTTGTTAAATAGGAAGATTTTCCTTTTTTGAGAATTGTCTAATATGTATCTACAAACATCTCTTAATCCAGTAAACAAAGACAATCTCTCTCTCTTCTCTCTCTCTCTCCTTTCTCTCTCTCTTTTCTCTCTCTCCCTCCCCTCCCTATTCCTTTATCTCCCTCAACTCACCCTCTTCTTAACCAAAAGAAAGGGGACAATTGTAATCTTTATGATTTCCCCCCATCATATTACATTACTACCATGGACTGAGTTCACTTGCTGTAAGTAAAAAAATCAAATGTTTATTTATTAATTATATACTTAAGTACTTTGAAACTCAAAACTTTATATTGGGGTTTCTGCTGGAGAAACAAGTCATAAAACAAGAAGGACCTAGTTGTGCACATCACTAATTTTGTGGCCTTTTACATTATTACCTGTTAATGCCTTTTGGAGAGGAAGTTTTATTTGTCAACAGTCTGCTAATGATTGTTTAACCAAGTGTTTAAAAGTAAGCTAGCATACTTAAAAGATATTTTATTGATAAGGCCCAAAATTTTGCACTATGCCCATTAATATCTATCATTTTATCACTTACATTTTATGAAATGCATACTTCACTGAGAAAAATAAGTGCCACCTATATTTCATTCACTTACATCTTAAAGTGATACCTAAACCCTTTAATTACATTTCTTCTTCCTAACCCTTTACTCATTGTCAAGTCATGATAAGCACCCTCCCAAAATCTGCCCCAGAAAACAAAGGCCAGATTTATTGAAGGCCAATGTAAACAGGTGTGTCTACCATGCTGTATTTAAAAAAATATCATCCTATCTACTTATGGGATTTTTACATCACTGTTTAATCCTTCTTTCCACGCTGATTTATGATGCTCCGGTTTCCTCTTCCATCAAGAGGGATGGGTGCCCAAAACGAATGGCTTCCCCTTCCTTTAAAGAAACATTCCCACTCACAGTCTCCTCCTTGAAACTCTCAAATGACACTCTGAGAATGATTCCTGTTCAACAGGTCGACAGCACCCTTCCCCACAGTTCACTCTGTGGCCCAGGTCCTCCAGGCTTTGGCTGTTTATTGTCCATGCCCAATCTTTGTTGGAGTTCAGAGCAAAACTGTTTGTCTCTCAAGTTCAGCCCTCATAAATAAAGAGCACTTGTTTTGTCTCCTCTGAGCATTTCAAAACAAAACAGGACAAAAATTAAGATACCCTGATGTAATATTAACAGCAATTTCTCACTTACTGGAAAAAAAAAAAAAAAAAAAAAAAAAGATGCCTTGGTACATTTGGAAGGAAGAGAGCTGAGGATCAGGAAAGAGACTTCCAGCCTGGCCCATTTCCAGGGTTGAGTCTCCCTCAGCTATAGTATGGCATTGAGGAGCCAAAAAGCTCTTCATGCCCCCTTGAGGAAGTTGATGGGAGCTCAGGATGCTGGCTGGGAGCTCCCCAGGGCACAGGAGGCCAAGTCAGTCTGTAACAGAGGACTGCAGAGTGGAAAACTCCAGACTGAGATAAAACGGAAGTCACAAATGAACTTCACCAGGTCTGCAGGATCGGTGTAGTCAGCAGAAAGAGTGACTTGACTCCCAAGGAGCAATCTCCCTGCCTTGCTCATGCCAAGAGAACAGACTTGTGCCATGAGCAGCAAATGCAGCAAGGACAAACCCAGACCTTCAACATCGAATCAGCAGGGAATATGGAGGACCGGAGGACGTTGCGTGCCTCTGGTGCCCTGTTGTATCTTAGCTTTGCCAGAACCTGATGTTATCTGGGAAAACGGAAAGAGAAGAAGAGGAGAGCAACACTCTGTAAAGCTACTTGCCTCTGAAACACTGGGTTAACCTGAATGTTACTGAATGAAACCAGAAATAATTAAATTATCTTGAACTGGAATTACAGACTCAAGAGAAAGATGTTATATTGTTACCAACTGAAGTTGTAACTATAAAGCTTTGCAAACCCTTTGGTGAAATTTTTGACCTCAATAACCAGAAGATAATTTTTGCCAAAAGCATTGAGTTTAGGTTTTAAGCAGTTGGTTTCAGATTCTAGATATTTATATGATTTCCTTCTTCCTTTTCCAACCTTACCTCATTCAAATGACTTTTCAGAGATTATTTTGTCAAAAAAGCCTTACTGAACCACTCTGTCTAAACAGCCCCTCCTCTGACCACCTTCTCTCCTCTTACCCTGTCTTATTCTTCCCTGAGCGTGGACCACTATATGATGTTTCACTATGGATGTGTATTTGTTTATTGTCTTTTTCCCTACTAGAATGAAAGTTCTCTGTGGCTGAAATTGTATTATTTAGCTTCCAATTGTTCCAGTGCCACCTAGTAAGTGCTCAATAAATAGATGCTGAATACATTAGTGAATCCAGTATAAATCCCTCAATTTTTCTCTTGCTTTCCTCAGTTATAAGTCAGGGATAATATTAATATCAATTAGCCAGAACTGAGAAATTAAGGAGCCCATAAAGGTGCTCCAAGAATCATAGACCCAGAAGTAATTGGTAGTTCATATTTTAATTATTCTTGTGGAAATATTTGACTTGGGGACCTCAAATGATACCAACAAAAATCCAAAAGATGTTTATCCACCATGCCTGTGCAAAGTCCAGCTCTGCCCACTGCATTGAATCTGTTCTCCTCTTATTTTGGATTAGCAAGAAGACGGAGCCACTTTTCTGCTGCCATTGCTCTTGGAAATTCAAACTCCTGATGACTGCCTGCAGGACCTTGATTGATCTGAATTTTGCATCCTTCTTGAAGCTCATCTAATACTACTCTTGTTCTCTAGGATCTAGGTACACTAACATTTCTGTCCTTGAAGACTCAGGTTTGCTTGAGAGCTGAGGCCTTTAAGTCTTTCTTTCCACCTGGAAAAGCTTCCAAAAGAGCTTCGCAAGGCTGGGCCCTTTCATAATTTGCAGTTCAGTTCAAACATTCATCTCCTCAAATGACTGTATCCTGAGCACCTTGGCTAGAGTGGTCCTCCCCGGTCACCAGCACATACACACCAATCAACCAATCTGCCGAAGTCCCTCTCTATTCTAGAAGTCGGTGTTATTTTTGACACAGGAATCAAAGCTTAAAATTTTATTGTTTTCATAGCACTTAAAACTTTTTTGTCATTTCAGTTTCTGGAGGTTCTTTATCAAGGGAAATTCTCATCAAAGTTTTATTTACTGCACTGAGTTTAAGCTCTTGCTTTAAAAAAAATTATTGCCACTCAATACTGGGTTTGTGTATTCTACTTAATTAAGCTTTTAATTGTATTATGCCCCAAAATGTTTTAATGACAAATTTATAAATCTACAAAATAAACAGAGATTTCTTTTGTTCTTCCCAGATCTAACTCAGTCCTTTATGTCTCTCAAAAAGATACAGAAAAAGGTAGCACCTTAAAATATCCTAGATATAAAAATTAATATGATAAGTTCTTAAAATAACCTGTGAAATAAATTCATAAATCCTGGCTTTTATCTTCAACTGGTCATTAAAGTGTGCTAGGAACTGGACGTCAGTTCTTTTTTTTGTTTTTTTGAGACAGTCTCGCTGTGTCACCAGGCTGGAGTGCAGTGGCACAATCTTGGCTCACTTCAACCTCCGCCTCCCAGGTTAAGGGATTCTCCTGCCTCAGCCTCCCGAGTAGCTGGGATTACAAGCGAGCACCACCACACCAAGCTAATTTTTGTATTTTTAGTAGAGATGGGATTTCACCACATTGGCCAAGCTGGTCTTGAATGCCTGACCTCAGGTAATCCGCCTGCCTTGGCTTCCCAGAGTGCTGGGATTACAGGCGTGAGCTACCGTGCCTGGCATCAGTTCTTATATTTCACACAGAAATAGCGTGATAGAGCAGAAAGACTACTGACCTAATCATTCACTCAGTAAATATTTATTGAATACATAATTTATGCCAGTCACTGGGTGAGACACAGGATGAGCAGAACAGTCATTGGTTTTCTCTTACTGCTTACTACCTCAAAAGAGATGTGGGTAAAACCAATATACGTGCAGGAAATAGTTACTTCCCTATAATATGAATACAAATGAAAAAGGACAAGGTACCATGAGAAAAAGTAATATATCTAGACATAATTTAGATTAGAAGATAATATTTAAAGTAAGACTCAAAATGATTAGATTGACATTGACTAACAGTAGGGATCACAGCCTGCAAGGCACAGAGGACTGACTGAGCAAAATCCCTGGGACAGAAGAACTTGATCATGTTTCCATTTTTAAAATTCTACTTCTAATTCCTTTAACATTTACTCATTAGATTTTGGAAAATCACATTGTCTTTCAAATCAAGCCTTATGTTCTATAAAATAGGGAAAATAAAATGAAAATACATTTGGCAGAAGAAAATGAAACACAGTATACTAAAATGTTGTCAAAAAAATTACAAGACAATGTGAACAGGATTGAGACTTCAGGTAATGCTTCTGCAGTTTCTATTACACTAATCTTCCCATATATGGTAATTTTAAACTCAGGAAAAAATGAAAATAATCAATTTGAAGATACTAGAGAGTGATCAATAGCAGACAATAGAATAATTGCTAGGGGTTGAGGGTCAGGGATTGCTTAAAGTTTCAGTCAAGAAGATGAATAAGTTCTATAACTTTGCTGTACAATAGTGTACCTATAGTCAAGAACACTGTATTATACACATAAAGATCTGTCAAGAGGATAGATCTCAAGTTGTGCTTCGTTACAATTAAAAAAATAATAAAGTGGACATCCTCAATTTGACAAAGAGCATTTTTAATAAAAAACCTAGAGCTTACATTATGCTTAATGGTGAAATGTTGAATATTAAATATGTTCCTCCTAAAACTGGAAACTAGGCAAATATTTCCTCTATTCACACTTATATTCAGTATTGTAAAGATAGCCCTAATCAGTGCAACAAGGCAAATAAAAGAAAAAGACATCTAGATTTTAAGGAGATAAGTTTTCTTTCTTTAAATTTGTAGAAAACATGGTTGTTTCTGTAGAAAATCCTAAAGAATCAGAATAACTATAATAACTTTAGCAAGTTCACAGATACAAAGTCTGATTTTAACGTTGCTATAAACTATGGTCATCAAGACAGTAGCATAAGGAGAGAAAAATACAGCAATGAAACAGAACAAAAAATTTAGGAATATGCCCATACTTACATGATCAATTGACATTTGGCAAAGGCACCAAGGTAATTCAATGGGGAAAGGATAAAATTTTCCACAAATGATGTTGAAAGAATTGCATTTCTACTAAAAAAAAAAAAAAAAGGCGGGGAGGGGGGCGGAGAGAGAGACTTTAATCTCTATCTAATTTGAGATCAATGAGATATCTAAATATAAAAGCTAAAATACACCAGAGAGCATTTTCCCAATCTTACAGGTAAGCAAAGATCAAACCCTATATATATATTTTTTTTCCTTTTTTTTTTTTTTTCGAGACAGAGTCTGGCTCTGTTGCCCAGGCTGGAGTGCAGTGGCATGATGTCAGCTCACTGCAACCTCCGCCTCGCAGGTTCAAGGGATTCTCCTGCCTCAGCCTCCCGAGTAACTGGGATTACAGATGCCTGCCATCACGCCCAGCTAATTTTTGTATTTTTAGTAGAGATGAGGTTAATGTATTGGATATAAGTCTATATAAACTTAAGTTGTTATTCTCCAAAAATAAATAATTAGGGTGATTTTTAATGCTTAATGTATAGAAACTTGTAAAACCAGATGTTGATTGGGACTTTTCATATTTTGAAAAATCATAGTTTAATACAAAAGCTAAGAAACATGGCTCTATGTACTGTGCATTCTAGAACTAGAGAGCTAATTAGGGCTACTGACTTCTGAGGATGAAGCCTTTCCCTTTTGCCCAAGTTAGTATAACATGAACATGGAAGACTGGAAAAGGAGTAAGCTTCATGGAGGCCAAGTGAGAGAGGCTCTGGAAGAGTCACTCATGAAGAACAGAGGCCCTGCTTGGAAAGATAGCTGCATGCCCTTCCCCATTTGGAAAGCACAGCTCATTCTGTGAAGCTCTACAGGGAAACATGGAAGAGACAGTTCTTGAAAGAGTGCTCTGAGAGATTAGGAGTGCAGCAAATTATTGTTCTCAAACATTCTAACCCTCCAGTGGAGAACAGGGGCTGTTTCTTCATATGTGTTCCCCGAAGTGGGGAGGCACAGTTGAATATAAACAACCAACCTACTTCTTGCCTAGGCTGTTGGCTAACACATTCCAGCTGAGCTTCAAAGGACTGTAGCATAGCCTAAGATAAGGATAGTACAAACTGACACCATCTCAGCATGTTGTGGTCCTCAGAGGACACAGCAAAGTGCCACATTGATCCCAGTGGAACTACTTAAAAAGACACTTGAAAGAGAAGGAGTTGTGGGGCTTTCCAGGCCCAGCCAATTATTGGAACACCCAAAAAGAAGAAAATATTGGGGATATATACCTTTGGAACAGCTAAAGGCACACATAGTTGTCCCTCTGAGGGAGAAGTTGGAGTGGACTGGTTTGAGCTCAACAAGAAAACCACAAACACCATCCATGTGCAGAGTCTGTACAGATCACCTCAATGTCAGAGGCCACCAGTAACAAAATAAAAACACATTTCCCCACTGTCAGTACAAAGACACATACAAATGCCACCCATCTCTCATCTTTCTGTCACCAATATTGAAATAGCTAGTGTCTCTTTTAAGAGGGAGGATGAGCAGTGAGACCATATTTTCTCTTAACCTTCAACTAGGCCACACTAGATAAAGAGGAGTGGAGCTTTGAATTGAACTTGAGATTTAATTTAAAAATGTTTTTAAATAAAGTGAACTGAGTATTAATCACTAGATGAAAGTATCCCATAACCAAAATGACTGAGAAAAGTTTCAATTGTACCAGGTGTCTCTAGTTGCCTGTTATCCAGAAGAATGCAGGAAAATGATTAAACAATATCATATTTACACATCAGTGAGTTGACTTCTCAATAAACCTGTTATACATGTCATTGTAATTTCGTAGTAAAATAAGTGTGGGCCTCAAAATCAAATTATAATAAGCTAAATTTGACATTATTTAATTTAGGAGTTAAGAGCTATAGGCTCATTAGATTCTTTTGATAAGTGATAGCCTTCTCAAATTATCATTGGGATAGCAATGTGAATTATACAAATAGTTTTTTTTCTTTGGACATTTTGATATGGCAGTCTCAAGGAGTTAGCTGAAAAATTTAGAACTGATGACCTCTATTCATGTGTGTACCTCTGAATAAAATTCTATGAAAGGGACTTTAAAAATATATTTCACTTGCAATAATTAACTTGAATTCTCCATAAGAAATAATTTAGTTCCATAAGGGTTGGCTTTTTTTGGTCACTTTCAAATGGAATTTATTATTTAAACTAAATTCAATCAGACTCATCATAAATATTGAGACTGAGTTTTGAGCTCACAAGCCTAAAAAGCAATCCTTCTATAATTTTTAAAGAGTATAAATGTACTTTACATTTCAATATATAAATGTGTGTATAGAACTAAAATCATAATCATCAAAAGGAAAATTGAAATTCTTCATCTATGATATAATGAATTATAAAATTAAACATAAAGTTAGAAAAGCTCCCAAATCTTAAGTGCTGTGGACACACTTCAGAAAGTGAGACTGACCAGATATTGAGAGAAGAGTAAGAGGACTTCCCAGTTGACAGTAAGTTGATTTGCCCAGCCTTAGGGTCAAATGTGAAATGATCAGCAGCTGCAAATTAGCAATGTGCCTATGCTTTGTATACACAGATATAATTGGGAGACCAAGGTTGTGTCTGTTTCTATATGTTTGGCAAAATATGCTTATGAAGTCATATTAACAAAATTTTCCAGTTGAGATTGCCGCCAAGAGTTTGTTTCTTTAATGTGCTCAGACCTAAATGCATCCTCTTCTTGGAAGGTATTCTCATCAATATTTGTGGGGAAAGTCTGAACAAAAACTCTATTTAACTAAATGATTATATAATTGCACTTCTGTAGTATGTGTGAACACAATTTATTTCTAGGAGGTGCCAAAACTGAATGAAAACTAAAAAAAAAAAAAAAATCAAGTCAGTCATCTGGATGATTAGTGTCATGAGGACATAAACCAAGGCCTGCTGTGGTGAAAGATTTAAGTCCAATCCAGCTCCAGAGTAAACAACTGTGTAATTATTATTTATTTTTGAAGAATGTATATTTTCATAAACAGACTCAGATTACAAATGATTTCTCTCATGCAGTTACTATTTTGTCTGTTTGTCTCCCCACTCTCTCTCTCTCTCTCTCTCTCTCTCTCTCATCTGTTATGGTACATTATAAGCTTCCATGCCACGGTGGATCCTGCAACTGCAGTCCCAGTCCTACTCCCTCTCTCTATTTAGCACTCAGTGGGGAAAAGTACACATCATTGCGGACTGAGCCAGGAAGATAACCGGGTTTGGTTCAACTATAAGTTTTGAAATAGTAATGAGGGGAAGAAAGAGCTCCCATTATCTGGAGGGGTGGCCTATCTAAAATCACTGTTTCTACTTGGTCTGTCAGCTATGGCCTTATTTTCTGCATAAAAAAACTCTGAAATAAAGAAAAAAGAGCCCACTGTTTATTCCAAATGAAAACTTTTCCAAGAGCATGCCTCAATCAAAAATTTTAAAGCCTGTACTCTTATTAGGAAAGTACACTTAATTTGTCTCCTTGATACGGACAAGAGGCAGGGAAATACTGGGTGGAAGAGGTTCCCTGGCAAAGGCCCCACCCTCAAGCCTGGAAACCCACAACCCAAAATAGGAACAGGCATTCCTGTTTTCATCCCCAAATGTTACCTTTTCTAAGACCACTCTGGCCTGCTATGCCCCATCCTGTGTCCGTATAAACCCCAAGCTCCATGAGCAGAGGTACAGAGAAGCAGAAGAGCAGTAGAGTGGCAGAGTGGCAGAGCAGAGTGGCAGAGCAGTGTGGCAGAGAAGGAGAGAAGAGAAGGAGTGTCTAAACATCTAGAGGAGTTTGACTGGGGTTGGTTGGAGAGATCAGCTGTGGGATGGCCAAACTCCAGGGGAAGATCATCTTCCCACTCCATCCCCTTTCTAGCTCCCCGTCCATCCCACTGAAAGCCATGTCCACCACTCAATAAAATCCCCACATTCACCATTCTTCAAGTCCAACTGACTTGATTCTTCCTGGATGCTCATCAAGGACCCAGATACCAAGAGGGCAGAGTGTAAAAGGCTGTCACCCTGACTCTCCACTGAGCTAGTTTAACACTTAGCCATCTGTGGACAGCAACTGCTAAAAGAGCATTATTTGTAATAAACCCCTAGACGCTACATGGGGCTGGAGCCCAAAGTGCTCACCCCGGCTCCTGCACCTGCCTATCTGCATGCTCCCTGTCCCATAAAAGGTTTGAACACATGGCAGCCAAGCAAGTGAGCCACACTTCTGTTGCAAGTCCTATGAGGGGGTCAGGGAACTCTCCCGTTTCACCTTTGACTAAAAAATAGTTCTTCTTTCTCAGATAAGGTTGTCAAAGAAGTAGTCTCAGGAGGAACAAGCCTAGATCTGTAAAAGGAAGGAGGATGCATCAGCCTAGTCATTCAGGTGAGCCAAGTTGATGCTGTTAGTCAACAGATTGACAGGTGTCCCATCAAAGAAACATCACATGAAGTCCACTCTAAGCTCTGCACACCAGCAAAGCCAGTCTACAACCTATAATTGTGGTTACTATTCATATCCTTATATAATTTAATATTTAGTCTTCAAATTACTGATAACTTGTAACACTTTTTTGTGTTGATTTATGATTTGTCTGATCGATGACATTGTCTTTTTTGCTTGGTTTGGTTTTTTCTTTTTTTTCTTTTTTTTTTTTGAGACAGAATCTTGATCTGTCACACAGACTGGAGTAGAGTGGCACAGTCTTGGCTCACTGCAACCTCTGCCTCCCAGGTTCAAGTGATTCTCCTGCCTCAGCCTCCTGAGTAGCTGGGACTACAGGCACATGCCAACACACCCGACTAATTTTTGTATTTTTAGTAGAGATGGGGGTTTTGCCATGTTGGCCAGGCTGGTCTCGAACTCCTGACCACAAGTGATCCACCTGCTTTGGCATTCCAAAGTTCTGGGATTACAGGCATGAGCCACTGCACTTGGCCAACACTGTTAGTTTTTGTTTTTTGTTTGTATTTTACACTGAGTTTCCAAGTTTGAAACAAGATGAAGTCAATAGTCAACAGTGAGGTGGTGAATTATGTATTTCAATAGCTCAGTCATTAATTATGGTGTAGTATTTGGCTAAAGGCAGGAGATAAATAAGTATACAGCATTGTCATTTTTTCTTCCTTCTTTACAACCTTGTTGTTATAATTAGCATATGTGGTTCATTTTTAAGTTCTGCAGGGTGGCATCAGTCTGATGATTTGGATTTCCGAGACACAGTATTAATTGCCATGTGGTATGAGGAGTGAAGAATGGCTCCACTGAGGAATATCGATAGCAACTTAGATTTCTACCAAAAGCAAAACATACAGATTGTATTAACTTAACAATCTATCAATTAGGAAAAAGCCACTAACTAGTTGGAAAGTTGTATTCTTTCCAGAATTAATTAAATCAGAAAGTTAGCTAAGTCATGCGGTGTAAGAATAGTAGTTATGTAAGGAAGAATCTACCAGACACACACACTTCAAAGTTTATACATTTTTACTAGTAAGGCCTCCACGAAGAAGATGGCACCTTTCCTTTTCCCAAACTACAGTGGAAGAAAGGAGGGCGATTAGAGGGAAACCAATGTCTGCTAGTTTATTAATCAGGCTTTATTATACTTCCTTTGTTTTGAGTAAACTTGCTAATCCCTATCATAATAGATGTTACCAAACCCAGTGAGTCATTATAACAAAGTGACCTCAGTTTAGGAATCAGGAGACATGGTTTAAAGGACAAACCACATTCTGCAAGTAATTTTTTAAGGTGGTTTCCTCAAGAAAAGCAACATTGATATTTTTTTTTTTTCCTGTAAGAAGATGGAAAAAGAGAATCCATTTTAATGAACATCAATTTCAACTTAAAAAGTCCTGCGCTGAGGTCAGATTTAAAATACAAATGGAAAGACTGTCAAAATATCCAGAACAAACCTATTTTATTAGTAGACCAGCAGCTAAAACTGAAACACTTATCACACTCCTGCTAACATCTTATTTAAAAATTGAGTGTTTTCTTTTTCCCATGGAATAATGTGTAGTAATTAAAGCCAGCAAGTCTCTGATTAGTATGAAAATGTTACTCTATTATTAAATTAAGAGTAATAATGCCTTCTGTGCACGTACCTGGCTAAAACCTGAGGATCTTTAAGAGGTTTTCGTGTGTAGGATGAGGACCTCATCAGCATGAGCACTAGGAAAGGGATGTGAAGAACAGTGGACCTTTCAAAATGCCAAGAACAGTTTGCTTATTTATAAAATTGGCAGGGCACAGTCACCCAGAAAGAAATTTGGCCAGGGTGTACAGATCTGTCAATAACTGCCATGAGACTCAGGATCTGACTGGCAAGGAAGTTATTCAACCCTATTTGTATTAGTCTATCCTTGCATCACTCTAAAGAAATACCTGAGACTGGGTAATGTGTCAAGAAGAGAGGTTTAATTGACTCACAGTTCCACAGGCTGTACAGGAAGCATGATGGCTTGTGGGGAGGCCTCAGGAAACTTTCAATCATGGCGGAAGGCAAAGGGAAGTAGGCACATCTTACATTGCCAGGGCAGAAGGAAGAGAGAGAGGGGAGAGGTGCTAGACACTTGTAAACAACCAGATCTCGTGATAACTCACTCTCACCAGGGCAACACCAAGAAGGATGGTGTTAAACCATGAGAAACTGCCCCCCATGATCCAATCACCTCCCACCAGGCCCTACCTCCAACACTGGGGACTGCAATTCAACATGAGATTTGGGCGGGGACACAGATCCAAACCATTTCACTATTCTTTAATCATTTTATTCAATAATTAAACTAACTACAGCTGGTCAATTGCTGGCCTAAATTTCCTCACCATTCTCTTAGCCTCTCCTACCCCCACCTATATAGTACTTGATCCTGCTGACCTGAACCTATATAGGAAAAAATATACACAGTGATTGTGAACATCCACTGAAAGTCTGTTGAATATGAAGGTCTGTTTCTTCATGCCTTTTGTCCATGGACTCCTAACCTTTTTTTAAGATACCCATAAGCAAGTAATTAAGAGCAAGACACAAGGTTAGAAAGACACAGTATACATTTTACCTTGGAGTCAATTAAGCCATTTACTCCTGTTGCACTTTCACAGCATCATAAACTTCCTTTAGCTATTTTATCATTATGATATTATACATGTTTGTATAATCTTTTGATACAGCTATCCCTCAGTGATGCACAGCACAGTGTATCTTCCCCCATCTGTCTTGTGTTGTACTCTACCTTCAATTTAAGAAAAAAAATTGAATTAACAGTGTATAACAGGTACATAATATGCTTTGTTGAATAAACAAATAATCAATTATCAAGTGGGTTACTTTTAACTCAGAAAGACTCATCTACCAAATTTTCAGGCATACAAAATTTGGGGTATGTTCACTTTACCGAAAATACTATAAAATTTCACTAGGCCAGAATACATTTGAAGTCTTTGCACACCCTTAGGGCTTTCATTTTTCTTTGAATTGTCTTTGACCTATAAGTTTGCTAAGCAAATTAATTGTGTGAGCAAGTTTCAAAGAAATGTAAGCAATATTACAGAGGATGTTCAAATTACTAAAGTTAAAATCTTTTCAAAATACTTGGAAAGCATCAAATTGTACTTAAATACAGAACTATGCTATTCATTGCACTTTAATCTAATTCATAAATCTTTAGGTTTAGGTTTTTTCCAGATAATCCTTCCTCAGCAGTTGCCTCTAGTAATTTTGTGGAGTCAAGAACAATAAAGTTGGATTTCGAGACGCACCTTTCAGTGAATTCAGATGGCCCCTTCTCCAGTTGGTCTGAATTAGGGGAGTTTTAATGCATATTTATTTAGGTATGTTAAAATTATTCTCCAAGGAGGATGGAAAAGACTGATATATACACTCTGGGTCAAATGGATTCAAGTCCTATTATTTTAGGCCTCTGACAAAGATTACAAATGAAGCTGAACCTGGACCAGTCCAGTCAATAAATCACATTATAGATTACAGCTGTATTAGTCAAAGCATGGCCCAATGTGTGCAAGCTTTATAGAAATTTATGGGTGCTACTCCAGATCTACTGATTCAGAAACTGTCATAGGATTAAGAATCTGTGTTTGAAGAGGCTTTTAAGTGCTGGAATTTGGAAACTGCTGGGTTAGAGCACTGGTCTCCAGCTGCTGTGTCCTTGCCTAAGGGATATGTATAAACAAAAATATATATATAATTGTGTAAGCAAAAATATTATAATTTATCTTGTATGTATACATACATGATCAGTTTCCATTTTCTATTTTTATAAAAGCTGTATAGTATTTTATATAGAAGTACACATATAACATACAAATAAACAAATATACATTATAGATGCTAAAATGTTTACTTATGGAGTAGACAATCAAAAAAAGTTTGTAAATACTGAGTCCAGAACATAGTAAATATCCATTTAATCTTTTGGAATGCAAATCCATTGTGTCTGGTTATAAATTATTTAAAATGGATGCTCTTTTCAGCAAAAGAAAATACAAGAAACATACCAAGAGTTTAGCATGGGTTATGATCTTTTAGCATGCTCCTTAAAAATAAAAGGAAACTATTCTACAAGTACACTTCAAGCATGTTTTTCTGAGGAGGATGTTAGCAAGGTTTAAAGGGCATGCAACTGAGGGAACCACCTATTATCAACCCAAATGAAGTCAGATGATTAAGAGCGAATAAAGAATTAGGTGCCTTGAGGGAAAAAAAAAAAAATAGCAAACAATGGAAGTAAACAGGGGTTTACATTCTCCTGTCTAATGAGTAGGAACAATTAGTTTGGGGAGCTGTAAGAGCACTGCAAAATTTAAAGAAGATGGAGCAAGCCTGTAAGTGCAGACTTAGCAGCTTAACATGCAAGTCCCAGTAACAAAGACTCCCACTCCCCATAACTGGTGAAATTGACTTCAGCTGTCTGGGTGAAGTAGTTCCTGATTTGAAGCATAGGAGAAAATCTCTTAAGAGCCTACAGAGTACGATCTTCCCTTTGTTATTTTTTCCCCCGTCTGTCTTGTGTTGTACTCTGCCTTCGATTTAAGAAACAAATAAATACAAAGAGGACTGTAATTGAATTAAGAACAGCGAGTCCAAAACTGCATAGTTCTTCACGTGAGACCAAAAGACTTGGTTTTGATCTTAGAGTAACCATATGCCTCACTTTTAACAAATTCGCTTGACTTAACACAAAAGTGCCCTTACCCAATCAAACAACAACAACAAAAATTGTGTAACAAAGTTAAGGGGGAGGAAGTGGGTAAAAACAGCAAATGTTTCCCTTTTTCAATGTGTGGGAATAGAAATATTCTCTTCTTTGGGTCTAAATATAAGTTTGCTTGCATTGATTTGTAGTAGAGAAATCAGAAATCAGGGAGGAAGTCAGGATGCGAAAAATCAAAGCAGAAAGACTAAGAGACAACTAAAATTTGGACAGGTATATATCTATTTACATTATTTTCTAATGCTAAGAAAAAAATTCTGCCAATATCATTTAAATGTTGTAAAATGCATGAACATCATTAAATGGATTTTTGACTCATTTTTGTCCGTTTTTGAGATGCTTGTTGCTATTTAACATAAGCCTTGACTTCTTTATATTGTAAGATTCTTGGGTAATTATTTCCTACAGAGACCCTAGTTCTGATGAATGCTTATCCAAATGCAGTGTTACAATTCTTATTTTATTTTTTACTCTTCAAGAGTATATATAAAATAGTAAAAATGAAAAAAAAAGAAATCCTTGAGTAGGAAGGTGTCCCTGACTTTATATTGTTTATTTGACCACCTTATTGCTTATCTTGATCTTAAAAGTTGATCTTAAAAAGTTCTAAACAATAAATCACTATCAAAAGAAAAAAAAAATTTAATGGGCCGTCCTATCTTTCATTCTCTGCCTGTGTGTCTGCCTCTGTCTCTCTCTCTCTGTTGGCCAAGGTAATAAACACAAGGCTTAAAAAGTAAGAGAACTTTTTTGTATATCTCCATGAATGATCAAGAGAAAGAGAGAGAGAGAGAGAGAGAGAGATGAAATGTGCCCAGAGCTTTAAAGAAACAGAAATGGACAATACAAAAAGTACTTCCACCCTTTCTGTTTGTACTCTAAAAGTTTTTACAGTAACCATGCTGCAAGTCAGGGGATCACAGGATCCTTTATTAGCAACTGCCGAAAACTTGTCTCGAAGGCACAACTGATGTCTGGTTGTTGTGCATGGTTTCTAAACCACTGTTTTATGGGTGTGAAATCAGATGAAATATGTTTATGAGGTTTTGACCCAGATATTCCCTTCTAAGTTTTGCCAAGATATTATATGCTTGGATCTTTTACCATATTTACTTAAATAAATACATTGAGGTTAAGCGCAAACTTGACACTAAAACATGCTATATTTGTACTCTGTCAAAGGCTCACACATGGAGCTTAGCTGTGTGTGCGTGTGTGTGTGTGTGTGTTCATCTCTGTTTATAGGTTCATGTACTAGTTTTCTGAGACCAAGCTTATGCACATTGAAGCGGAATGGAGAGCTTGCCATTATCCAGTCGATTTCATCTGCTATTGCAAATTTCACTACTGAAATTTACTCATAGGCACTAACAATCCAAGCTACTGTCAGTGATTATCCACCTTAAAATAATTTTTGAATTCTAAATCTCTTTGACAAAAGCTATCATTAAGTTTCACAAACTCAAGGCTTTTTAATGAAGTGGCTTCTAATGTACAAAAGCTTTTAACAGTTGCTTTAAAAAGTCCAGTTGGAGCTTCAGCCATGGTTTCTTCATTTTTTTTTTTTTGCCATAATAATCTGTTCCATATTATCTTTCAGGTTCATCTCATGGGATGTGTGCAGTCTATTCTTTTAGTGGAAATATATTTTAAAACCTCAGGCATTTTTATAAGAGGGTAGATGGTAATTTGGCAGATGATGGTCAAATGTTTAATGAGCAATTATCATGTTCATAAATGATAGTGCAATGCTTAGAATTGCTGTAAACTCAACATTAATTGACCAAACCATAAAACTCCTAAATCTTAAGTATTATTAATCTATTTATACTGATATAATGTTTGGGCAAGTTATTCAGCACATATCTTGAACTGAACAGAACAAAATTTCCACGAGTCAAATATAGGGAAAAGATTGCCAATTCTTAAGTCGATGACTACAAAAAAACAAACTCATTATATAAAGAACATAAAGCTGAGCAAAGACTAATAGATTAGCACACTGCTCATGAAGACCGTTATCAGCACTAAAGGGGCTTTGGGTAAACTACTTCCTCTCTTCCCTGTCTTTCTAGAACAGATTAATTAGTTACTTGCTTCCTTTCCACTTCACGACGTGCTTTGTAAATTTGGCCTAATGGTGTCATGTCTGATGAATATGAATGTAGCTGAAAAAGTTAACAGGGAAGCAAATATCTGCCCTTACTTCTATTTCAAGGTCTACTTTTATCTGACTATAGCTCCCACAGCCCCACCAGGAGTTTTACCTCCTCTAGACTTCTTAGGGAAATTTAAAAGATATTTTTAGATAGGTTAGTTTTGGAAAAAATTAAATTAGAGGTTCATTTTGGGAAAAAAAATACACACACGGCAGAATCATTAATAATAAATAAATAGGATATGAACCTCATCAACAAGCAATACAGAATTTAATATTTCTGTAGGCATATATCATTTAATATCATTCAAAAATAATTTTTCTGTTGCATAAATATGTCAAAATTTATTGAACTCATCCCTTATTTTAACATTTGGCTTATTCAAAGTTCTTGCTATTAAAATCAATATGCAAAATATCTGATAAGCCCAGGTGCAGTTGCTCATGTCTCTAATCCCAGCACTTTGGGAGGCCGACGCGGGCAGATCACTTGAGTCCAGGAGTCCCAGACGCCCCTGGCCAACATGGCAAAACTCCATCTCTACTAAAAATACAAAAATTAGCTAGGAGTGGTGGGCGTGTGTAATCCCAGCTACTCTGGAGGCTGAGGCAGGAGAATCACTTGAACCCAGGAGGCAGAGGCAGCCTGGGCAACAGAGCAAGACTGTCTCAAAAAAAAAAAAAAAAATCTCATGAGATAACTTTTGTGAACATTCTTATCTACTAACTAAGATCAATTCAACAAAATAGAAGTGCTTTTGAACATTTTATTTTTCTTACCAAAAGTTTGTAACAATTCGCCCTCCCAGCAGCTATGTCTGAGGGTGCCCTTCTCTTTTTCCCCTTGTTAACACTGTTGAATAAGTATTAAACATCAAACAAGAACAACAACAAAACAGTGTCTTCAGCCATTTATTTCACTCAGAAGAAAATTATGTGGGACATTTTTCATGTTGGTCTGGTTCTGGCTAACAAAGAAGGAAATAGTGCAAGCAGTCATCCCCATAAACTGGGAGCATATGGGAGGAGAATTGAGAGCAGGGAAAGTACAGCGCTGTATTGAGTGAAATAGGAAGACTTTACATGAAGTTAACATGAAGACTTCAGACACTGCCAATGACAATAGCCTCAGCCCTGAGGTGATTACTTTTTTCAACAACTACTTACTAACAGTCATAAGAAAAAACGTAGTTTTCCACCATCCTCTGCCTCTTCCCCAAGCCCCTGCCACCAAATATCAAATAATGATAGGCTGGGTGTGGTGGCTCATACCTGTAATCCCAGCACTTTGGGATGCTGAGGCAAGTGGATCACTTGAGGTCAGGAGTTCGAGACCAGCCTGGTCACCATGGTGAAACCCCGTCTCTACTAAAAATACAAAAAAAAATAGTTGGGTGTTGTGGCACACTTGCCTATAATCCTAGCTACTCAGGAGACTGAGGCAGGAGAATCACTTGAACCTGGGAGGTGGAGGTTACAGTGAGCCAAGATTACACCATTGCACTACAGCCTGGGTAACAGAGCAAGACTCTGTCTCAAAATAATAATAATAATAATAAAAGAAATCAATCAATAAAAGTTAAAAAATAAAATTTAATCTAAATGCCTTCAGAAGTAGCTAACAATTTGAGAGTTTCTTGTATAAGATGGATTTTTGCATTTGAAAATATTTACTTAGAAAAATGATCAAGAAAGTAGACTCTTCTTCCTTAGATGTCTGTTGATATGTATGATGAAATTTAAGGGAATCAAAATAATTCCTTCTGGCATTTTTGTGTGTTTGTTTTGTACTTTTTTTGTTGCTGTCTTTTTGTAGTTTGTACCCTTTAAACTGAATCCAGATCTAACAATTTTAGGTTGTTATGTAAGAGGCAAAGCATAAAAGCATTTTGCCAAAGTCACCCAAACTGTACATCTTTTGGGAGATCTACCACCAAGCAGGCAAGAGAGAGACAATTGGAGAGCAATCCTTTTAAGGAGAAGAGAGATTAAAAGCAGATCAAACATTTTGGGTTGAGGTTAGTACTTCCACTTGCGTTATAAAGATCTATGGTACAGACTTGAAGGTGGAACCGGGTTTTAAAATTGGAACCCTAGCAGGAAATCATTATAGTTCTGTGATTAATTTATGCAAAAGTGGAATCATATGAAATCATGGCCTGAGCTGGAAATGAGTCCCCACGTAAGCCTTCAGAGTTTGTAATGTCAGTTTGCAGGTTATCAGACACCCTTGTCTGGTGATTGAGTTTGTAGACTGAAGTCAGGTATCACCTTTACAGAGACCCTGTGCAGGAATTGGTTCTTTTCTTCAGCTGGTATGTGGTTTCCTGTCTTTTATTTAATGTTTCCAAGGTAATGTTTCCAAATGCATGAGACACAATTTCCTGAGCCTGAATGTGAACAAAATAGAAACTGTATTAACTAGTCCTAGAGGCTCTAGTTTTGGGCCTTAAACACTTATAATCTTGATCTTGTCTGTTTCATTGCATTAAATTAGTTTCTGTGATTAGCAACCTGAGAACATTGTTGCATTTTGGCTGTCCTTTGAATCCCAATGTAAATCTATCATTAGAGCTGAGAGATTTCAGGCTTTTGATGTAGGGAGGAGAACACACAAAAGCTTCTAACAACTACTGGAAAAGTGAAACAATGACTCCCAGCCACGGTTCTTTTGCATTTGTGCCACAACGAAGTGTTTCACACTGATCTTTCAGTTCTTAGGCTCTGAGGAGTATTTGCAGTCAGTAGAAAGAACATCTTGCTACTCAGCTCTTAGATATCAGAGTTTTATACTATATACACATACTCCGAGGACTGTCTTTCATGTTTATGCAGCATAAAAATATCTGAAGGAGTTCTCCAGAAATTTTTCTGTTGCAAACTTTTAATATTTTATGTTCACTCAATGTGTTTTTCCATTTCCCATCCTAAGAATTTTCTTTCAACCTGTTGAAAGGGTTTTAGTATCTGGTCTCTTGAAAAATATGTTAATAGAGTTTTACTGAAAAGAAACACTGTAATTAGAATGCCATATAAACTTTGATAGCTAAACCACTCAATACCCACTTGAAACAAGATGATATTTTTATTATAAAAGCATTTTTATGGATACTTAAATAAAGGTAAAGGGGTCATATTAGCACATGCTACCGCACATCCACTATTTATCCAGACAGTCTGGAATCCAACAGCCTGGTCTGGTGTCTGAGACATGCGAGAAGTCTGGAATGGTGGCAATGACGGCCATGTTCAAATCCCCTTCTTCCTCTTTCTTCATTTTCATTATTCTCTTTTCTCTCTCTCCTGCCAGATTTTCCAATATTCCACTCAGATTAGGGAACTAAATAGCAATGGAACTACTAGAGGAACTCAAGTCATGGCGACCCTTCTCCATTGCTAATTTGGAAAGCTTTCTGCAACTCCTGAGCACTGCTTTACTGCTGCCGAACGCATTTATAGACTCGTTTGTACCTGCAGAAGAATCACATATTTCTTAACACTTTGACTAATTCTGTTTTTGAACAATTCAATTAGAAAAGTAAAACTAATAAATACTATTATTGTGCCAGGCTCTGTTAAGTAGGTACTGAAGAGATATGATGAACAAGTGATAACTCCTCAGCCTGACTTTCCCCAGCAAACATACATACTATTTGAAGGATGGTCCTTCACATTTGTGATGGGAACATCAATAGGATTAGGATTTGCAGCCAAATGTCACTGCCCTGACTTCTAAGAGAAATATTGTTGCCTATTTATTAGAATAAAGTGTTGAGAAAAAAAGACAAAACAGAACTGGAGAAGTTAAAAAGACCTGAAAAATCTGCATTAGAAGAAGCAGAGAATACTTTGAAGAGAAACAAATAGATGTAGAAATATGTGTGTGTGTGTGTGTGTGTGTGTGTGTGTGTGTGTGTGTGTGTGTAAGAGAAAGATGGGAGAAATTGAAAGAGAGAGAGATCAACAAAAGGTGGGTTTTGGCCACTGGTTCACACCTGTAATCCCAGAACCTTTGGAGGCCGAGGCCGACAGATCATCTGAGGTCAGGAGTTCGAGACCAGCCTGGCCAACATGGTGAAACCCCATCTCCACTAAAAAATACAAAAATTAGCTGAGCGTGGTGGCAGATGCCTGTAATCCCAGCTACTTGGAAGGCTGAGGCAGGAGAATTGCTTGAACCCGGGAGGCGGAGGTTGCAGTAAGCTGAGATCACGCTATTGCACTCCAACCTGGGTGACAAGAGTGAAACTCTGTCTCCAGAAGAAAAAAAAAAAAAAAAAAAAAAAAAGTTAAGTTTAAGGGAAAGCATTCTGGGAAACTTCAGGACACAAGAATGACAAGGGACACACTGAGGGAGATGGGTGAAGAAGAAGAATTTTAAAGATCTGTTGCTCTGCGTCATGCAATATCATCCTGTGCCTGGCAAGTGTAAGGAGCTGCAGTAAAGATGTCGGTTGTCTCCAATTTCATATCTGAGGTTGGATTTTATTTCCCCCGAATGCAAGTCTGTGTAGAGGATTGTTTATGGTGTGGCACAATTTTACAGGCTATGCCTTTGTTTCTGCATTGCCTTTGAATTGTTCGCTAATTCTTTTGAATGGATCTGTTTTGTTTTTTGGGGGGTTGGGTTTCTAACTAAGTTTTAAAACAATGAAGCATTGCACTTCTTTTCTAGCTTTCAACACAGTCTTGGGCACATTTTTGTTATTAATCATGTCCTACCCACCATTTCTTCCCTGATGTGTGTGTGTGAGAGAGAGACTGTATCTTGTTTTTCTCTTTGAGAATGACTCTTTTCTCCATTCCAAGGGGTCTTGGTAGAAACATTAATCCAGATGCTTAGGCAGTCTCTTGGCCTGCACTTATTGACAAAGATAGTCTTAATTTTTCTTTTTTTTTTTTTTTTAAATGGAGTCTCACTCTGTCACCCAGGTTGGAGTGCAGTGGCACAATCTCAGCCCACTGCAGCCTCCACCTCCCAGTTTCAAGCAATTCTCCTGCCTCAGCCTCCCGAGTAGCTGGGACTACAGGCATGTGCCACCACGCCCGGCTAATTTTTTTTGTACTTTTAGTAGACACGGGGTTTCACCATGTTGGTCAGCTTGATCTCAAACTCCTGACCTCAAATGATCCACCTGCCTCAGCCTCCCAAAGTACTGGGATTACAGGCCTGAGCCACCGCACCCGGCAACCTTTCCCTTTTCTTAGAGCATTTTCCTGAGAAAGCTTATAATTGTGTCTGTCTCTTTGATATAGAAATATTTTTAAAATCTCTTGCCAATTTTACACACAAGGCTATCTAGGTCCTGGGAGCCATCCCTTTGAAACGTAATCATCAAAAGAGATAGCGCCCCTATTTATTTCCTTGTTTATGTGGGAGGATAGGAGCCTAACTTAGGTGGGTGCCTTGTTCCATTTTGTAAAAGCATCTCCTGCCATGAAAATAAGAGAAAGTTGACCTTTCTTTTGGGGAAAGCCAATTAATAAAGAGATAGCCTATAATCTCCAAAGAGGTTCTTAAAACCTCAGTTCTTTTTTAAAACTCCAGTTCTTTTTTACACCCCAGTTCTTAAAAACCCTATTGCCCTTGTTTCTGCAAAGCTGAGTTCAGACTCAGTTCTGGTGTCTCTCCCCAGTTGCAATGTCCTTGAATAAAGTCTTCGTTGCCTATTTAATTTTGTCCAGTGAAATTTTTACTTTGACATTGGACTCATCAGATACCCTGTTTCCCCTGGGAATTTGGATTCTGAACAGAGTGATGTAAGGACAGAAGTCATGTAGGACTGAGATATTCCAGTGGTAACCACTTGAAAACACAAACTTTTTGTTCTTTCTCCTTAAATGTCTGGACTTGCCCTCATTTGCTCTCCTTTTCAATCATGTGAATTGCCCTGTATCCTTCCAATGAATTCTTTTCTTGCTTAGACTACCCAGTAATTATTTAGGAACCAGTCTCACTGATGAAGTAAGTTATCCATATTGTATTTATCCTCATAAAATCCCTACTAGGTAATGAGTATGAGTCCAATATTAAAAATGAAGAAATTTGAGGATCTCAGAAGTGCATTATTTTTCTAAATTCACCAGTTAATCAGCAGAATTCTATAAACATACACTCTTTCCAGAAATGACACCTGAATTAAATATCACAGATATATACCACATCAGGTTACAAAGAGCAAATTCACCTCAAGAGCAGAGTTTGCTTTGTTTTGTTTAATAAATATCTCTCTTACCTTCTTCTTATATTCCCTCATAGTGATTTTTATAAATGGCTCATATCTCTCAGGACACCTCTTAGTCTCTTAATGGATCAAATTTTCTTTCTCTAAAAGTTCTGATATAAGTAGAAATGCTTGAATGAGACAGAGAAGAAAGATTTGTGCTCCGATGATTCGTGCATTAGCTTATATCAATTTTTGATTTACTTAGTAGGGGAAGGAATTATGTCTCAACTTCCATACTTATTTCTGGTGCCTACAAGTTCATCTCCTTCCAAACTCAACTTCCTTGCCTTTATTAACTTCTAATCAATAATCTTCAGTGTCTATTTTTCCCTAGAATTTCTTACCTTGTTTCAAGTTTCTTTATAACACATTTTCTATATTCCATGTTAAACAGTGCTCTTTATAACTTTAACATAGCCTCTACTCTGTCAGTTAGCTCTTTTTTCCCTCCTGTCACTTGTCTTCTCCTATATTCCAGGTTCAGTCTCTCATCCACTACTTTTCATTTTTGCTAATGTTTTTCCTTTTGTTTGAAAGTCTCTTTCAGTACACTCTATGCTGCATTAAAGCTTTCAGCAATTATACTATTCTTTATAGATCTATCACCTTCTTGAACTTTAATGGTAATCTTGTTCAGCACAATTTATCCATCAATTTTTTTCTAAATGTTGCAAATTCACTAACCTTGTCTCTTCAAGGACTGTGTCACAATGCAGTATCTTCATGGTGAACTGGTGAAGAAAAAGACAGATAGTAGACCCATACTCAGTGATCATGTTTGAGACAGGACTAGGCAATGAGCTATAAGGAAGGTGATAAGCGGGTGAATTTCACTCCTTTCATTTAAGAAGAATAAAGGATATCTAAGCATGCTATAACCTACAATATGCATTTGAGAAGACTTTTCTCCAAATGTTAATAGGATGACACACTAAACAAGATAATTCTTAATGTGTCAGACTCCCAGATTCTCCAATACTTAGAGCATCTTTTTGACAATCCTGAGTAGTAGTAATTATTAACTTAGTTTTGCCATCCAGGCAACTCAAGGAGATTGAGTAACTTGCCCAAGATCGAATAGGTGATGTAGAGTCGGGATTTACATGCAAGTGTGTTACTTAATACTTCCATACTGTTATCTTTCTGTGGTAGGCAGAATATTGGCCTTCCAATGATGTCCATGTCCCAATTCCCAAAACTTGTGAATATGCTACATAACATGGCAAAGGGAAATTAAGACAGCAGATAAAATTAAGTTTGTTAGTTAGCTTATCTTAAACTAGAAAGATTATTCTGAATTATCAAAGCAGGTCCATTATAATCACAAGGGTCCTTACTTGTAGATGTAGACAGAAGTCAATGTCAGAGTGACACCATATGAGAAAGACGTGACTAGTCATTGTTGGCTTTCAAGATGAAAGGAGCCATGGGACAAGGAATAGGAACTTGAAACTGGCAAAAGCTAGCAGAGGGATTCTCCCTACAGTGTCCAGAAAACAACACAGCCATAACACATCTTGATCTTAGCCCAGTGAGACCCATTTTGGACTTCTGTTATCCAAAACTATAAAACAATAAATTGATGTTGTTTCAAACCACTTTTAAATTTGTGGTAACTTGTTAAAGGAACAATGAGAAATTGATACACAACTAAGATGTAAAATATTCCAGTGGTTTAAGAGTTGTTAAATAATCATGGAAACACGTGATCCTGATCCAAAAAGAGTCCGGCAGTTATGTTTAACCAAGGGGAGGACAGATTCAGGATGTTATTGTCTCTATTTGAAAATCAATCCACCTTATTTTAGAGAATACTTCACTTATTCAAGAATATTGGAAGGTGTAGGCAAAGTACAATAGTGTCGTGAGGTAATGAGGACATTTAAAATATCTACTACAGACTCATAGTCATAAACTTGTTCTTTTTCAACCATATGAGTCCCTAAATTTACTAGTCCTTACTAATTATAGACTGAATTGTCTTTTAATGCAATACATATTGTCCTACAGAGAGCTTCTAAAGTCACAAATTTATATTTAATATAATGGGAGAAGGTATATACATGTATATGAATAGATTCGCTGAGTTGCACAGTCATTACATAGACCAAGCTATGTCTCATGCAAGTAAAAATAGGCATACTTTATATCAGCTTTAAAGATCTCTCACGATATCTGAAGTTGTAACAGTTATATAGTGACCCTAATTCAATGTATTCATTGAATATTCATTATGTTCCAGTTGCTCTTGTAGGTGCTTGGGATACATCAAGAATTTACTATATTTCTTAGAAATTTTGCATTTCCTGAGAATTTAAAAAATGATCTTGTATAAACCTGTTTAACTTCTATCCCACATGCTATTTCAAGTCTCCACAGTCCTGTCCCTCCTAAATGCTATTTCACTAGTTACACTGAATGCCTGGCATAGTCATTATGAGAAACGTTTGTAGAGTTTGACAAATTTGGGTCCTGAATACCATCACTTACTAGCTAGAACACTGGTCCAGGTGCTAAAAGTAAGCTTCATTGTTCTTCTCTGTAAAATAGAAATAACAATCTTTATCCAATAGATTAACTAGAAGTTCTAAGTGTATTTAATATATTATGTACACAGCATGAGACACTGTGCTTCGTACATATCAAGTATTCAGTGATGATCATTATTGTTATTACGTCTATTTTGTTCTGTTATTTACCTATTGCTATAGGCTCTAGAAACAAAAAAACAGATAAGTTCTTATTAAAATATAGCAGATTCTATAAATTTAAATTCTGTCATGATGTTATCTTGCTGACTTGTAGCTAACTTGTACCTACATTATAAAATTCCAATTGATTTTGAATGAGCCTTACTGGATTATTTTCCCCATAAATCTTAGCAGCCTGGTCATCCCATTCACTGAGGAGAATGTCCCTGCAAACAAGGCGAGAGGGAAGGGTAAAGCTCTTTAGAGATGACCTGCAGGAGAGCTGATTTCCACCTATTCCAGAAAATCATCAGAGTAATACCTAAGCTAGCCTTAGGTAAAGACCAGGCATTCACAAATCTAGGTAGACATCTCCACGTCTGCAGCAAACTAGGTAGTATAGAACAAAATGTGGGCAGCCAGGATGTTTTACATAGTTAAAAAAAAAAAAAAAACCTGCACACATTTTAGCGAGATTGTTCTGGGATCATCTTCCCAGATAACTGAAAAGAGAAAATTTAAGTATCTAAGATTTAAATGTCACTAATTAATTAATGTGGTTAACAAAATTAAGAAGATAATTAATGCAACTAAGTTGCTGATACTCAAATCAACAATTCTACCTACCATTTATCTACCTCCTTATCTTTTTAAATAATTTCCACTTACTAGCTTCAGAAGAATATTTTTATAATATTGAAATAATAAAGTTTTGTTTCCATGTGCATATTTTTTATGAGTAAATGTTAGAAATGTTTTATTTTCATTGGCAGTTCCAAGAAGACTTTATTTTAACGTTTAAAAAATTAGCCACAGGATTAAAAAATATATATATCATCCGTTGGCTAGGATAACAGCTCCCAATTGAGACCCAATAAATAGCCTCTAATGTTTATTTAATCAATAAAGAATTAAATTGGGATCTGAAGGTCAACAAACACAGCCAGAATCTATGAGTGTGTGGCTCTGCGTTGGAACCAGCCATTTATCCTTGACACACACACTTCCCAACTGAAAGCAGGCACTTTGCATATAAGCCACACACTGTGTTGATCTGAGAAACTCTGAGCTGGAATCCCAGTTGACAAAGCACATCTGCAGTGGCTCAGCTTTTCAACATGCCTCCTTTAGACACTAAACAGATAGGAAAATGGGTGAGGTGGGTTGCAGCCCCATGAGCATTCCTACACCTTAACAGCATGCAAATGATTTAACACAAATCCATCCTGCATTTTGGAGTAAATCATTTCCATCTCCTGCATAACCACTATCAAGCTAAAAATGTGTTTGGCCATTTGGGGCATATATTGAAGGCACTGATATTTTCAAACTAAGGTTCTTAAGTAAAATGTCTAAGATTGACAAAAGACTGTTTTCATTCAAAATGAAAACGACAGTCATTCTTTTTCTTTTTTTTCTTTTGTCCTTCTGTAAATATAGGAGATTTTATGTTTGTAATGTCTAATAGAACTTTCTGCAATGATTGCAATGTTCTTTGTCTAAGGTTTTCATTACAGTGGCCACTGGCCATGTGTGACTAACAAAAATGAGGTTAGTATGACTAAAGAAATAAATTTAAATTTTAAGTAATTTAAATGTAAATAGCTATTTATGGATACTGCCAACTACCTTAAGTAGCAGGGCTCTAGATATTTAAGACAGCATTTTACATTTCTTTGAAATTTGAGGTTAATAAATATTAACCAAATAACCTTATTTCTGGCAAAATAAGATCAACATCAATTTAAGAAAATAGAAGGACAAACATCATCACTTTAGCTATAGTTTTTAGTGCAAAGTTTAGATCTTTCTTAAGTACAAACTATTTATTGGACAATGATAAATATTTTGTGCTGGTCAATGGACTATTTCGATTAACTGGAAGTTATTATATAGCATAAATTTCCAGTTTCTAAGTGCTGCACCCATTTAAATATAGTTCTCACAAAAATACTCTTTAAAAGTAAAACTAGCAAGAATCAAAATGTTATGGATTTATTTGTTTCAGAATCAAGAAAATAAACAAGCTTCTTGTTATTTGATTCAAAAATAACACCCCATCAAAACGATGCTAATAAAGTTTTGAGAGGTGACAATGTGCTGGCGGCCCTCGCTGGCTCTCAGCACCTCCTCGGCCTCCGCGTCCACTCTGGTGACGCTTGAGAAGCCCTTCAGCCCTCCACTGCACTGTGGGAGCCCCTCTCTGGGTTGGCTGAGGCCAGAGCCAGCTCCCTCTGCTTACAGGGAGATGTGGAGGGAGAGGCGTGGGTGGGAACTGGGGCTGCACACAGAGCTTGCAGGCCAGCACGAGTTCAGGTGGGCGCGGGCTCAGCGGGGGGCACTCTGATCAGCCAGCGGGGGCTGTCCACCCTGGGCAGTGAGGGGCTTAGCACCTGGGCCAGCAGCTTCGGAGGTTGTGCCAGGTCCCCCAGCACTGCCAGCACACCCGCACAGTGCTCGAATTCTCACTGGGCCTCAGCTGCCTCCCCATAGGGCAGGGCTCAAGACCTGCAGCCCTCCATGCCTGAGCTCCACCCCACTCCATGGTGGGCTCCCACGCCGCTGGAGCCTCCCCAACGGGCACCACCCCCTGCTCCCTGGTGCCTCATCCCATCCACCATCTAAGGACAGAGGAGTGCAGGTGCCTGGTACAGGACTGGCCAGCAGCTCCCCCTGTGGCCCTGGCGTGGGGTCCTCTAGGTGAAGCCAGCTGGGCTTTTGAGTCCAGTGGGGACTTGGAGAACTTTTATGTCTAGACAGAGGATTGTAAATGCACCAATCAGCACCCTGTGTCTAGCTAAAGGTTTGTAAATGCACCAATCAGTGCTCTGTGTCTAGTTAATCTAGTGGGGACTGGAGAACTTTTATGTCTAGCTAGAGAATTGTGAATACACCAATCAGCACTCTGTGTCTAGCTCAGGGATTGTAAACACACCAATCAGCACCCTGTCAAAACAGACCAATAAGCTCTCTGTAAAACGGGCCAATCAGCTCTCTGTAAAATGGACCAATCAGCAGGATGTGGGTGGGGCCAGATAAGGGATTAAAAGCAGGCTTCCTGGAGTCAGCAGTGGCAAGTCTCTGGGGTCACCTTGCAGAGTGTGGAAGCTTTGTTTTTTTGCTCTTTGCAATAAATCTTGCTGCTGCTCACTGCTTTGGTGCACACTGTTTTTATGAGCTGTAACACTCACTGTGAAAGTCTGCAGCTTCACTCCTGAGGACAGTGAGATCATGAACCTGACAGGAGGAATGAACAACTGCAGACGTGCCACCTTAAGAGCTGTGACACTCACTGCGAAGGTCTGTAGCTTCACTCTTGAAGCCAGCGAGACTACAAACCCACCAGAAGGAAGAAATTATGGACGCGTCTGAATATCTGAGGGAACAAACTCCGGAGACACCATCTTTAAGAACTGTAACATCGCAAGGGTGTGTGGCTTCGTTCTTGAAGTCAGTGAGACCAAGAACCCACTAATTCCGGACACAGTTTCTTTAGTTTATTCTCTTCAAAATAACACCCCAAACAACAAGAAGAAAAAGAATAGACTCCAACTCCACCATCGATGAAAATGAGGCCTTTGGTAATATTTATCTTTGGAATATAAAGATGGAAAGCGGTGTGGGGCAGGGAGAGGACAAGAGACCAAACAGAGAGGATGCAAGTCAATCCAATATTCCTAAGAGAAGCTGAGAAGAGCGAGAAGGGGCTGGGCCAAAGAGAAGTTTGCTTATTTACCCCTAAAACATTCTAGAAGGTCTCAAGAATTAGACGGCACAGATATTACTGAAATCAGGAGGAAAGCTTGAGATGGTGAAACAGAGGGAATATCTAACAGTGTTGTAAGTTAGACCAGTATGCCATGCATTCAGAGACTTTTCACTCCCTCTCTCCTACAAACACCCACACCCAAAAACAACCAAAAAGATTATGTGCTAGAGCAATGTTGCTCAAACTGTGGTCCCCAGGTCACAGATTAGGAAATTTGTTAGGAGTGCATTCTCTGGCCCCACCCCAGACCTACTGAGTCAGAAGCTTGGGAGTTGAGGTCTAATCAACTGTATCTTAGCTAATCTTTCAAAAGATTCTGATACATATTAAGGCGTGAAAACCACTGGTCAAGGAAAATTGAGTAGCCAGCAAGACTCTGGCCTCATTAGCCCAGGCATAGGTTATTTAAATTCAATACTGAAAACAAGGAAATTAAGTACTTACTGAAAGTCCCCAACTCCATAAAAGCAGCAGCCACACATGCTTTTCAGATAGAAGGTTGTAGGATCTTTTCTGAGGAAACTGACTACCCTGGGGAAAAACAAACAATAAAAACCCACTGTCTACCTAATTGCCCTATAAGCCCACAGTGCTTCCAATTCATTTTTAAGTGCCCAATTTTAGACATGAATGGATAGTCAAGGGTGATCAGATATTTGAGGAAAGTATCACAAACAGCAAAACAGACAAATAGAAAAACCCGGCACTCAAAAGAAACAGATGATGTAGGGAATCAAAGAAAACTTCAAAAGATATAGAATTGTTGATCTGCAATAGAGAAAAAAAACATGCTGCATCAAGGAAACAAGAATATTATGGTATCCAAAAGAAACTATTGTAGAAGAATAAATACTTGAAACTTTAAAGTGTGATAGCTGAAATCAGTAATTCAATAGAACTGGTTGAATGCTAAATTAAGAATTCGCTCAAAAGTAGAACAATAAACAGAAAATGGATGATAAAAAAGAAAATGATTAGAAGCTCCTATCCAGGAGATGCAACAGCCAACAAATGGGATCTCACATAAAAGATAAAATGGTAGTGATAATAAACAGGGAATTTTCAAAGCAATAATATAAAAATTTTTTTCGAAGCTGAAGGGCATAACCTTTCTATTGAACATCCAGACTAATAAGTGAGAAAAACAAAGGCAAATTATTGTAAAGTCTTAGAGTATGAGAAATTTTAAAAATATATTTCCTAAACATTCCTAGGGATTAAAAAAAAAATTGTCACAGATACTAGGGAATCCAATATCTATCAGTATTCTCAAGGTCAATCTTGACAAATAGAATATGATACTGTATTAAAAACCTCCTAATGACATGAAATTCAACCTAAAATTCTCTAGTCATTCAGTCCATCAGGCAAGGGTAGAAAAATGCATAAAGGATCAAAAAAACATTCCTCCCATGTAAACTTTTGTGAGCAGCTACTGTAGGATATATTCCATCAAAGTGAGGGAATTGTCCAAAAAAGAGAAGAACACGGGATCGAGGAAACAGTGACTCCCAACCCAGGGAGTAGGTAAGTTGATTCCCAAAGTAATATCAGAGGTAAGTCTGAGGGAGTGAGCTGTGCAGAAGATCTAAAATAGAACCATTTCATATTAGGAAGGAAGTTTCAAGGGGAGAAACAAAGAATAGATTGTGCAAGACAGATTCCCTGCAGGGTGGTGACAAGAGAAAAAGTTAGCATCCTACAGAATGGAAACATTTAGAAACCTAAACTTGCTCCATGGAAATTGGGTATGGCTAAATACTATCCTAGTAGACTGTAGGATGGCAGATGACAGCTGAGAGCAACTGCTTCTCCCTGTCATATAGCTGCAACCACAAGACTTGGACCATTGTACCTTATCATGGCAGGGGAGGGGCTGATGGGTCCCTAATCATGTTTCTTCTATAATTCAACTCAACTACAATTCACTAAAATTCAAAGGGCAGTTTCCCTCTCTGGAAGTCTGATATCTGGACATAACACATCTTGGTGCACTGTCTCAGAAGGCCATGGCCAACAGAGGAACCATAATTCACTTCTGCTTCTGTCTATAAGTTTTCTTCCAAAAAACACTATCCCAAACCTGAGACATATTCTTCCTTGTCATTCATCCATTCATTGCTTGCTAAACACTACAGCAGCAAAAATCCTATCCTCCAGACACACACACTACACACAAACACGCATTTAAAAACAAAAACAAAAACAAAAACAAAAAAAACCCTACTCAGCTGCAAACACAGGTCACTTTTTATAGAAAAGAATATATGACTCAAATAAACAGCCAAGATCCCAAAGGGTGTAGCCAATGTTCGCATACAAATTGTGAAAACCTGTATTGTGAAGCATTTAACAGATTTATTAGATTGTGTAGATTTTGTCAGACTTTTAAAAAAAAGTTAAGAAATTGAAAAAGGAAGCAGTTTTATTCCTTTCAAAATACAATGTGTACCTGTAGTACTCTACTTGGCTTGACATTGAATATTTGCTAAGTTGTAATTGATGTATACACTGAATATGTATTAAAGCAAAATTGTTATATGATTTTATTGGGAGGATGAGACTGACTTGAAAAAAGTGATTAATGTAAGCAGGGTAAAATCCTCCACTAACATAAAGAGGAAGAAATGTATTAATAACTAAAATTGATGAGCCAAGGAATAGTAGCTCATGAATATTATTTAGAAATAATATCAGGAGAAATAACTCAAAGAGTTGAAAGAGATTGAACTGGGGAGTGAAATGACATGGGAAGGAGGGGGCAATAAACATTAATCTGTATTAAAAGCCTTTTGTCACTGACTTTTTAAAGATTTCATGTGTAGTACCTGACAAAAAAATAAAATAATTTAAAATACAGATACATAACATTTTCCAAATGCAAACAGACCTCTTTCATTCTAAAGGTTGGTTGGTAAATATGTTTCTATAGAAACCTTGAGAACACCCAAACTTTTTCATCATTGTAATATGGTGTATCAGTTTTCTGTTGGGGCATAACAAACCACCCCAGAATTTAGTGACTTAAAACAAAACCTTAAATGTATTATTTATTTATTTACTTACTTACCATGGACTTGCAAATTGGGCAGGGCTCAGTGAAATCTATTTGTTTTTAGTCCATTCAGTATTAACTGGGAAGCCCTGGGGGGTGGAGGAAGCATTTTCCTCTATGGATTACATGGGTTTCTGCACAGCATTGTGGCTGTGTCTGGAAATGAGCATCCCAAGAAGCATGGCACTTTTATAACCTACTCTCAGAAATTGCACAGGGCAAATTTCTTTATACTTCATTGGTCAAGTCAATCATAAAGTCCTGTCCAAGCTCAAGGGGAGGGGCCATAGGCTTATCTTGGAGATTTGATGATGGAGTGGTGAAGTTCTAAAACACCACGTCAAACAAGAGAGGTGGCTATCTCTGGGAAATACAATATTTCACAGCCCTCTGTTTATCCACAATTTACAGCTTTCTCACACTCACCTCTTTCTTCAAGAATCCCCCAGTGCCTCATTTTGCTAGGGCTTTGGGTTCAGGCAAGAGGTCCAGGATGTCAGGAGTTAAATCAGATCCAGATGTGGATGAAGCTCTCAGGTGCAGCCTTGGGTACAGTTTCTTAAGCATCATTATTCTCAATCCAAAGACCTGCAAATTAAAGAGCCACTGTGTTGGCCCTTTCCACACTCTGTATAAATGATGGTGAGGCAGACATCGGCTAATATCTATAGACACCCCCATTTGAACTGTGAAAACAAGAGGTGGATTGCAGATATGGGTTCATTGCAGTTCTGACATCCAGCCCCTTACATGTTATCAGTTCCTTGATTAGAGCCCAGTCCTACTCCTTGGGAGTTCATACCTCTTGGCTATACCCTCTGGGATCTTGGCTGTTTATTCGAGTCATATATTGTTTTCTATAAAAAGTTGCCTGTATTTGCAATTGAGTACTTTCTTCTGCTTGTTTTCTGCATGTAAAAATTTTACTGCCGAAGACCTTTTTTCATTTTATATTGTCTCAGTGGTTTTCAGACCAAGGTGATAGAATTCTTTTAGAAATGTTGTGGGATGCTTATGTATCAATTTATGAACCTATTCCATTAGACTAAAGCCAGAGTCATAAATCCATAAACACTGTTTAGTTAGCTCTTTCTCTATCCAGTGCTTTTGCTCTTGTGGGCAAACACCATTCAGATTCTTAGAAGCCCTCCTATTTTATAGGGAAGATTTGTAAAGCACACCCTTCAGGTCCCTAAGGAATCTGCTTTCCCTCTTAAAGGGTCTATAAGGTATGCTCTTAGATCTTTGTGAGGTCTTATCAAAGAATTGTACAGTCCTATCCTGGATTTGATCTTGGACCTGAAGGTCCTTTTTAAATTAGAACTTGATATAATCTGGTTTATCTTCAGATTGTATAAATTTTTTGCCTTTTAATTTAGAACTTGCTGTCTGGATAGGCCAAGAATGAGAAACAGTTTTATTATTAAACTCATCAAGTCCTGGATCCTTTCTATTTAACAGTGTATTCTTCAGCTCATTTCTCTCTCTTTTGCATTTTATCACAGGCAGTGAGATGAAGCCAGGTGACACTTACTATATTTTGTCTGGAAATCATTACATGATTGAGTTCATTTCCTGTTTTCCAAGTTTCCCCAGGCTATAGAGTTGCCAAAGTTTGTGTAACTACATAACAGAGTTCTCCTTTTTTCTAACTTCTTTTAAGCCCTCATTGTCAGTCTCCTTGAGGCCAGCTAGGCTCATGCTAACTCTCTACTCAAGGCCCTGAAGCCTTCACTAACAATCTGTTGAAGGCCCTTGGAGCTCCTGCCTTTTACCTGATCTTGAAGTTAATGCCATATGTTTTAGGTTCTGTTACACAACACCCTACTTCCAGGTAGCAAAATCTTTATTAGTCAGCTATTGCTACAATGACAAACCACCGCAAAGTGACTTAAAACAATAATAATTATTTATTCTGCTCATGAATCTGCAGTTTGGACAGGGGGCATCTCTGCTCTACATGGTTTCTGCTGGAAGGACTCAACTAGAGAATCCAATTATAAGATGACTCCCTTGCATGACTGGTGAGTTAGGGCTGGCTGTCAGCTGGCAGTTAAAACAGGGCAAGGGTCCAAGGACCGAAGTTCATTTCCATGCATGCATCTCCACAGCCTGAATGGGCTTACTCACAGCATAGTATCTGACCGGGTTCTAAGAGCAGGAGTGTCAAAAGAGCAAAGTAGAACATTTTCATAGAAAATCATAAACTGTCACTTAAGTTATACTTTGTTAGTCAAGGCCTGCACAGGTTGAAAGAAGGGACATAGACTCTGTCTCTTGGTTGAGGAAGACAAGATTCTAAAATAACATATGTGGTGGGAGCCATGGTTGTCACTATTTTGGCTAACTAGGTTACACACTGACTTTCAGAAATGAAGATTTAGTAACAGAGATATGAGGAAAGCACATGAAATATATGAATAATTTTTACTAAGACATTTTCATTTTAGAGCCTCTATAAAGGGAGAATGTAGGCAGGGCACGGTGGCTCACGCCTGTAATCCCAACACTTTGGGAAGCCAAGGTGGGCAGATCACTTGAGGTCAGGAGTTCAAGATCAGCCTGGCCAACATGGTGAAACCCCATCTCTAATAAAAATACAAAAATTAGCTGGGCATGGTGGTGCACGCCTGCAGCCCCAGCTACTCGGGAGGGTGAGGCAGGAGAATCACTTGAACCCAGGAGGTGGAAGTTGCAGTGAGCTGAGATTGCACCACTGCACTCCACCCTGGGTGACAAAGCAAGACTGTGTCTCAAAAATAAACAGGGACATAAGAACAATAAATCATGCTACTATAAAGACACATGCACACGTATGTTTATTGTGGCACTATTCACAATACCAAAGACTTGGAACCAACCCAAATGTTCATCGATGATAGACTGGATTAAGAAAGTATGGCACATATAAACCATGGAATACAATGCAGCCACAAAAAAGGATGAGTTCATGTCCTTTGCAGGGACACGGATGAAGCTGGAAACCATCATTCTCAGCAAACTATCACAAGGACAGAAAACCAAACACTGCATGTCCTCACTCATAGGTGGGAACTGAACAATGAGAACACTTGGAAACAGGGCGGGGAACATCACACACCTGGGCCTGTTGGGGGGTGGGAGGGATAGCATTAGGAGAAATACCTAACTTAAATGATGAGTTGATAGGTTCAGCAAACCAACATGGCACATGTATACCTACGTATCAAACCTGCACATTGTGCACATGTACCCTAGAACCTAAAGTGTAATTTTTTTAAAAGTAAATAAATAAATAAGAACAAAGGGAGGATGCAGTATCAAGCTGACTCATATATTTATTGATACACTCTCAGATATGGCCTTTGATTGATTTTAAAACATCCTTTAATGAAAGGCTCTTCTATGAAAAGGTAGTAAGAACTAAGGTCTTGGCACTGCACTCTTAGCAGAGTGCTGGTGCAAAGTTAGTGTTCAAAACTGCTAGACCCTTTTGACATGCCCACATACACACATGCACATACACACACTTGTTGCTGTGCCAACCTACCATTTTTTAATTATGCAGTCTATTAAACAATTTATCAAGCTCATCCTATGTACCAATAAAATAAGTACAAAACTGAGTGAGATTTCCATTTTTTATTTCATCAATGGATAGAGAACACAACAGGTAAATAGATAATCCCCATATATTTTAAAAGGAACTTTAATTATACTGGCCGTTTAATCAAAATCACAAATTGGAATATATAGTCTAAAATAAGACTTTTTCCTAATTTTTTTGTACAAAAACTTACAAAACAGCTAAATGTATGCAGCTGAATTTATTGAGTAGAACAAAATTACATGAAATTATCACTCTCCCAGTAAATATGGTTGCCATATTTAGCAAATAAAAATACAGAATACTCAGTTAAATTTGAATTTCAGATAAAATATGAATAATTTTTAGTATAAGTATCTCCCATGATATTTTTGGGACATACTTTTACTAAATTTATTCATGGCTTATCTGAAATTTAAATTCAGCAGAATGTCCTGCATTTTATTTGGCAGCCCTACCAGTAAATTCAAGTTGTGTGGTCATGATTAAACAGAAATAGTTACAATGTACTGTGGGAGCTACAAAGTAAAAAACCAATGGTAGAGAGTTGTGCTCATTTGGTCCACTATAAAACGGGCTGCATGTAGAATAGTTAGGTTAATGCTGTCAAAGAAGAGTTGTCTAAATAATAAAAAATATACACCAACATGGCACAAGTATACATATGTAGCAAACCTGCACGTTGTGCACATGTACCCTACAACTTGAAGTTTAATAATAATAAATAAATTTTAAAAAATAATAATAATAATAAAAAATATATATATATTCTTAAGGCTGAATTAGTTATAAAGCAACAAGTATGCACAAAATCCCTCTTTACAGCTTTTTCCAATCCATGCTTATCTTCCACAATCTGTACTTTCTTCTGTAGCTTCAAACAGACCATTTGGATTATCAGACTCAATTTCTCCACATGAGAAATAAATGGTCATTGTTACGTTATTTCTTTTCCTAACTCATGAAGTGGGGTCAATACATGAAGTGACAAAACTTAAACAATAAAGAATTGGCAGTTGAAAAATGTGACTGAATGGACTTGAAATCAAACATGGTCAGATTCTCTTTCTTGTAATCAGAAATACTCCAGACTCAGGAAACCGTCTTACGTCTCTGAATAAATTGAAGCAGTGAAAAATTTCAGCAAATAGTCATTTTCCAGATCTGCAACATGACAGAAACATCAGGTGGCTGGCTAAACAATGCAAGGCACAGAAAATGAATGAAAACCTTCCTTTATGCTTGCTCTTCACAGAAATATGAAGGGTGGCTGCCTTATCACAATTTCTTTAAGCCTTCCCACCTGAGAAAACTGGAGGTCTTACCGTGGTCACTGACAATCTGATGACCATCGGAGATGCAGTAAGCCATCCCCATGCATGGAAAAAGAAAGCAGAGTCTTCCTTTGGAGGTACTAATGGCAGTCATTCAGCTTTGGGAGTTTTTAGCTCCTTTTGAATTAACAGTAACCTTTAATTTCTGAAAAAAGCAATTCAAGAATGTGGTGGTCCTAAGTGACTGTATCTATGGAGAGGCCTTTACATGGAGTAAAATAAAAATAAAAAACAAATGGTTACTCTCTTGTTCAGACTTTCAATCCTTGATCATGTGAAGCTCAACAGCAACTGCGCCCCAGTGCGAAAGCAGATCTCTCCAATTGCCAGGATCCATTTAACTGAAAAGGAGTGGTGGGCTGCAATTAGTTCAATAGTTATTGCAAAACAGGTACACATAAATTAGAGCGAGAAAGAGATAGAGAGACAAAGATGATAAATTGTTGTCTTCTTTATCCTCAGATTTCAGTATTTTTCTCCTCATTTTTGATAACAAATGAGGAGAAAAACAGAAAGAGCCAAGATTAGTGTTTTTTTCTGCTTTAGAAGTGCTGGAGAGTCACTGGCTCTGAAAACACTAGATTGAAAAAGTTGAAAGGTGGGAGGAAAGGAACAAGAAACAGAGTGTGTAGAGATTTGGGGCAGTTTGGCAAGGATAAAATGAGAAACTAGGGATAGTTGCCAGAATACTTAGAATGAGCTTTCTGTGGACATAGGGGAAGAGAATCTGTAAGAGGTTGTGTTTGGTGTCATGAAACATACTCCTTATTTGCCATTTTCGAAGAGAGGTTTATACTATTTACCAAAATAAATGAATAAAATTTCAAAGAGGGCAGGGAAAAAGTAGCACAGATAGTAAAGTCAAATAAGGAGTGTCACAATATTAAAGTTACGGGAAATCAAGTCTCCTAACAAAATCACTTATAAATGTAAGATAAATTGGGTCAGTCACAGTAAAATCTAGGTAGAAAAGAGTTTGTAAGGAATATACATACATTTAAATGTATTGATTTACCCATATTCCTTTGAACAAGCTAAAGTACTTGTTCATTTTCTCTCCTTCTTTTGGAGTAATTTTCTTAAGACACAAGTATTATCAGCCAATTTTCCAATTAAATATCTTCTAGATGCTCCTCATGGTTTATAAAATAAAGTCCAAATTTAGCATTTGTATTCCAAGTCTCTCATAAACTGGTCCCAATTTCTCTTTTCAGGCTTTTTCCCTATCACATCCACTCAAGCTCATATTGGTAGACTTCTTTTCTGAATCTTTATCTGTGTTCATCATATTCTTCCTGCAATGTCCTTCCTCAAAGGAATGTGTTTAAATCTGGGCTCCACTACTTCCCAGCTAGAAGACATCACTTAATGTCTCAAGACATATTTTTGTAGGATAGAGCTAATAATAATCTTTATACCATAGATATTCCACAAATATTAAATAATACTTATAAAGAAATTTACACAATGTCTATCATATAGTAGTCATTTAATAGCTGCTAGCAATATTATTTTCTCTTCTCTATTAAGATCGTATGTCTATTTCATTCAGATTCATGAAATCTTCCTGTAATTGAAATTATGCTTTTGATCCTCCATGCCTCCATAGCACTGTGCATATTGCTTTTTATGCACTTTCCAAATTCAAATTTGATTTGTTATGAGTTGGAACACATTTGCTTTTCCCAAGAAAATTGTAAACTTATTTGCTGTTGAGGCTGCATTATGTTCATCATAATGCCTCCACAACAGAACATTGTTCAATAAATATATACATTGAGATTGGCACTGTGCTAGCCACTAGAGAAAAAGAGTCAATTAGACCTCATCCCTGCCCTCAAGAAGCTTCTCATCTAATGAAGAAATTCAGCCTTGTAGATCATCCTTAGTAAATGTTTGCTGAATTAAATTGAATGTTCTTTTGAAGTGCTTAATTTTTAAACAAGTGATGTAATACTAAAGCAGGAATCTGCCTTTGTTTTTCCAAGAAGCAGAGCCTGCAATGGAGATTTGTATGCAAATAATGTAAAATGGAACTGTTCTTAGAAGAACGTTCAAGGTAATGAAAAAAATCGGGATAGCCATGAGATTAAAGATAGGCAGAGGCCGGGCGCAATGGTTCATGCCTGTAATCCCAGCATTTTGGGAGTCCGAGGCGGGTGGATCACGAGGTCAAGAGATCAAGACCATCAACATGGTGAAACTCTGTCTCTACTAAAAATACAAAAATTAGCCGGGCACAGTGGCGGGCACCTGTAATCCCAGCTACTAGGGAGGCTGAGGCAGGAGAATCGCTTGAACCCAGGGAGGCAGAGGTTCAGTGAGTCCATATCGTGCCACTGCACTCTAGCCTGGGTGACAGAGTGAGATTCCATCTCAAAAAAAAAAAAAAAAAAAAAAAAAAGAGATAGGCAGAGATGGTTACGGGAGAAGTCTAGCCTCATTCTGATCCCATGGGGGGCTCTGTAGCAGGAATTCTACTACAAAAGTTACTGCACCCCCTGCAACCTCCCTTCTTCCCACCATCTGACAAAATTGACTGTGGCAGGCCGGGCGCCGGTGGCTCACGCCTGTAATCCCTGCACTTTGGGAGGCCGAGGCGGGCGGATCACGAAGATGGAGACCATCCTGGCTAACACGGTGAAACCCCGTCTCTACTAAAATACAAAAAATTAGCTGGGCACGGTGGCGGGCGCCTGTAGTCCCAGCTACTCGGGAGGCTGAGGCAGGAGAATGGCACGAACCCGGGAGCGGAGCTTGCAGTGAGCCGAGATGGTGCCACTGCACTCCAGCCTGGGCGACAGAGTGAAGACTCTGCCTCAAAAAAAAAAAAAAAAAAAAATTGACTGTGGCAGAGTTGAGAGGAGCATTCTCAACTTTCCTGACATTTCCATGCTAGACAGCTCCTGTCAACCAAGTGTATTCTTCAGAGAAGGATGCTGGAAGAAGCTGTGAGCAGTTAGCAGCAGAAGCTGAAGCTTAAAGAAGCTAGGAAATAGTGCCTAAGTCCAGAGAAGTGGATCTGGATGGGGGTACTGTTATGCACTGAATTGTGTCCCCTACAAGGTTCATATGTTGAAATTCTAATCTCCAATTCCTCAAAATGTGACTGTATTTGGAGATATGGTCTTCAAAGCAATAATCAACGTAAAATAAGGTCATTAAGGTGGGCCTTAATTCACTATAATTGATGTCCTTTCATGAAGGGAAATTAGGACATAGACGCACACCTAGGGACAACCATGTGAAGATAGAGGGAGAAGGTGGCTATCTACAAGATGATATGGTTTGGCTGTGTCCCCACCCAAATCTTGTCTTGAATCGTAGCTCCCATAATTCCCTTGTGGTGTGGGAGGGACACAGTGGGAGATAATTGAATCATGGGGGCAGTTTCTCCTATACTGTTCTCATGATAGTAAGTCTCATGAGATCTGATGGTTTTGTTTTTGTTTTGAGATGGAATCTTGCTCTGTTGCCCAGGCTGGAGTGCAATGGCACAATCTCGACTCGCTGCAATGTCTGCCTCCCGGGTTCAAGCAATTCTCCTGCCTCAGCCTCCTGAGTAGCTGGGATTACAGGCATGTGCCACCACGCCAGCTAATTGTTGTATTTTTAGCAGAGAATGGGTTTTTGCCATGTTGGTCCGGCTGGTCTTGAACTCCCGACCTCAGGTGATCCACCCACCTCGGCCTCCCAAAGTGCTGGGATTACAGACATGAGCCACCATGTGCTGCCAACCCGATGGTTTTAGAAGGGGTTTCCTCTTTCACTTGGTTTTCATTCTCTCTTGCCTGCTGCTATGTAAGATGTAGGCACATTCTTTCCTCACCTTCTGCCATGATTGTAAGGCCTCCTCAGCCACATGGAACTGAGTCTTTTTCTTTAAAAAAAACCTCTTTTTCTTTAAAAATTACCCAGTCTCAGGTATGTCTTCATCAGCAGCATGAAAAAAAACAGACTAATACACAAGCCAAGGAGAAAGGCCTCAGAAGAAACCAACCCTGTTGACACATTGATTTTGGATTTCTAGCCTGCAGAACGACGAGAAACCAAATTTCTGTTGCTTCTGCCACCTAGTCTGTGGCATTTGTTATGGCAATCCTAGCAAATAAATACAGGTACCAACAGCATCTGCTGTAGCCCCCAAAGAAAAAGCAAATCTAAAAAGTCATCAACAGAAGAAAGAGAAACAGAGGGAAAGATAAGACGCTGTGGGTATGATGCACCACATAATTGTTAAGAAAAAGGCTGCTTTTATCAATGATCTGGCCTGGCCTTTTGGAAGAGACATGTGTTGTGTCTCCCCTGCTCCCCACTATTTTCCCCAGTGGGAAGAGAATTGTTTCTAGGAAACAACAAGTGCTTTCAGAGTGCAAGTAGTTGAAAGTCATTTGAGTTCCAGATGGTTTGGAGGCAAAAGGTAACTTATGTGCTAATGGAGGAAGGGGAAAGCTGTTGAATCAGTGATAATTGGCTCAGGGAAGAAGAAACCTAGAAAAAAACTCTGCATATTTTAAATATGTTCCCATCTACTAGATCCCCTACTAACTGAAAGGCTGGAATGAAGGCAAAAACTTTCAGAAGACTGAAAAACTGTCCTAGCTGGAGGCCTCAACTACCAAGGATTTAGGTATTTTCCCTCCTCATCTTCCAATTTTAGTAATAAGGAAGGTAAAATGCAACTCTCACCAGCAAGTGGCTTTTGGGGTTTTCTTCACTTTGCTTGTTTTTATGTTTTTAATATCCATAGGGTTTTGGGTTTATTGAGTAGAACTCCTATTGTAATTCACCAAAGCCATTCCAGATTCTCAGCATTCAGAGCAGCCAAGAATCTTGTGGTTTCCTCTCGTTTGTCCCATCATGCACTTCTGGAGTCCAACACGATAAAAGGCACAAAAGCATAAAGGAAAAGTCTTGCACAGTTTAAAAAAAAAAAATTAATTACATAAGGACAGGATGAGAGATACATGGCTTGAATGTGCTTCCTAGGGGGAAAAAAAGGCCTGGGACTTTAGACCACAGGTTCAGCAGAACCCATGAGTATAATGCTACTGTTGTAAAAGCTAATGCAAACTTAGGCTGCAATGACAGAAATAACATTTCTAATGCAAGAGAAGTTATGGTTTCAGGGTTTCTGCCCTCCTGAGGCCACATCTGGCTTATTGTAGTCTCGGGATGAGGAGAATATCCAAATGAGAAAGGCCAGGATAGTGAGACATATGGAGACTAAGTCAAAGGACTGCTAGCTGAAAGAACTAGAGATTTTTTTCCTGGGCTAGGGAAACGGGTCTGGAGTAGAGATATTAGGAAGAGGCAGGGGAGTTTTCTTCAAATAATTGAAGGAATTGTATTGGGAAAAATTGAGGTTTGTTTGATTTTAGCTAATATATTATGAAACCTTGTAATTTAGAAGAATTTTAAAAAATGGGGAAATGTTATAGAGAGGTTGACCAAGGCTTATTTTCAGAAAGAGCTGATTTAACAATGACAAATGCCTAACAATTGTCAGGGCTAACTTAGAAGCACAGAGTTGCCTGTTCCCAGAGGTGTTCAGAGAGAAGCTGAATGACAGAATGACAAAATCACAGCATGGCAAGGAAGTTTCCTAGACATTTTCTCCAATGAGCAAGAGGTTGGACTCAGAATCTATATGGAATCTTCCAGTAATAACATTCTATGATTTTAATTAAGAGTGAGATAGAGATTTAATAGCTGAGTGTGTCGGGGATGAAGTGGGGGAAGGTGTCATCTTGTGTCTTGCAATTTGGATTTAATGTAAATCACAAATTAAAAACAGTCCAAGAGCAATGCAGAGATAATTACTCTTTGATCTACCAATTATTGTTTAATATTTGTTGATTTTTATCTTCACAGATTTTTTGAAACCTTTATATATGTATACTTATTGATTTTGTTCAACCAAATTTAACCTAAAGTTGGCGCCTTACATATTTTAAATCTGCCCTAAAGGTTTCCTTATAAATGGTAAACTGAAATCTCACTGGATTTGTAAACAGATTAACCCGCTCTTGTGCCAATCACCAAGTTTCAGCCAATGAAAGGCAGCCAACTGTTCAAACCATGTTCAAATCAAGCAAATGCCGAGCTCTAACCAATTTGACTGTTTCTGTACCTCACTTCCATTTTCTGTATGCCACTTTTTCTGTCCATAAATCTACAACATGCCTGCACTGGAGTTTCTCTGAGCCAACTCTCGCTTGGGAGACTGCCCCATTCAAGAATCCTGTTTGCTCAACAAAACTTTGTTAAATTTAATTTGTCTAAGTTTTTTTTTAACAACTTGGAACAAACATGATATTATCATAACATTTGAATTTTACAATTAATCTTTATGCCCCCAGTTTTATTACCTAATATATTTTTTTCTGTTAGATGAATGTTTAAATTGCATCCGAAATCACAGTATATCCAGGATATGGCATTGTTTGTATAAACAACTGACTTCCTTACCATGGCTGACTTCATCAGTACAGTCAGAACAACCAGTTTGGGCAACCAATCTAAACTGAATTTCTTAAATAATCAGATCAGCAAATATTTATCTATCTCTTACTATGTACAACAAACTGTAGAAAGACAAAGCTACTGACAATATGGTTGGAGAAATACTACAACGTAAGAACATGCAAAAAACAAATTCAAACAAGAAAAAGTATCAATACTACCATAGGGCAAAGTAAATCTGACATAGGGCAGTAGAAAACTAATTGAATAGTATTAATATATGTAGGAATTTGGATTGGATATAACCACTTTTATGATAGGTGGATAGCTAGATTAAATTTTTGAGAAGGAAGTAGGGTTTGTGATGGGCTTTGAAAAGTGACAATTCACTGGGCAGGAGGAATGGCATTCTAGGCACAATTATGTGAAAAAAAAAAAACAAAAGAACGTAGATGAAAAACTTTGAGGCATACTTCAGGAAATTTAATAGAATCATTTGGTCAAAGACAAAGGTCTGCAGGAGGCATTATAAAGTGTTAGCTGAAAATATAAACCTTTGTGGCAAAAGGAAAACAAAAAGAACACGGCTCACTTTGGGAGGCCAAGGCAGGCGGATCACGAGGTCAGGAGATCAAGACTATCCTGGCTAACACAGAGAAACCCTGTCTCTAATAAAAATACAAAAAATTAGCCAGGCGTGGTGGTGGGCACCTGTAGTCCCAGCTACTTGGGAGGCTGAGGCAGGAGAATGGTGTGAACCCGGGAGGCAGAGCTTGCAGTGAGCCGAGATCGTGCCACTGTACTCCAGCTGGGGCAACAGAGCAAGACTCCATCTCAAACAACAACAACAACAAAAAATGAACACAGCTTTTAGTTAAGCCCTCGGTATAAATTCTATCTCTATGACTGTTGGCCTTGTGTGAGCTATTCAAATGCACTTGAATTTCAGTTTTCTGGCATGAGAAATGGACATAATATCTACTATCTGGTTGTGGCAAGGATTAAATTAGAAAATGTAGCTAAAGTATTTACCCCAGTACCTAACAGAATAAAAAGACTCAAAAGTCTTTTCTGTAAATATTAGTGCTAAGACTAATATTATGTAAGAAAATAGAGTATGCAAGTAAGTCTATAGCGCAATCTGGCTGAAGGGCTTAAAGTTAAAACTGTTACTAAAGGGCCCCAAGAAAGGGAGAGGCAATAGGAAAGGGGTATTCTTAGGGAGATGCATTACATAGCTTTGCATGTGTTTGATTGGTAGAATAAACTGGAGATAAAAATAAATTAAGACAGAAAAAGTGGACAGGAGGATAATGACAAAAGTACATATTGGATGTCATAGGCACCTAGATTGCCCTGGATGTGTGGTGGTATACAGAGACTCTCTAGACATGGAAAAAGAGCAAGGCCTCTAAATCAAAGTTGATCACTGTATTACTCAGGATTCTCTTAGAGGGACAGAACTAAGAAGTATACATATATATATATGTATAATATATAAATATAAAACAGGACAGAACTATACATATATATAATGGGAGCTTATTAAGTATTAACTCATACAATCACAAGGTCCCACAATAGGCTCTCTGCAAGCTGGGAGCAAGGAGAGCCAGTCTGAGCCCCAAAATTGAAGAACTTGGAGTCCATTGTTCAAGGACAAGAAGCACTCAGTACTGGAGAAAGATGTAGGCTGGAATGCTAGGGCCATCTCTCCTTTTCACATTTGTCTGCCTGCTTTATATTTGCTGGCAGCTGATTAGATTGTGCCCACCAGATTAAGGGTGGGTCTGCCTTCCCCAGCCCACTGACTCAAATGTTAATCTCTTTTGGGAACACCCTCACAGACCCACCCAGGATCAATACTTTGCATCCTTCATGAAGTTGACACTCAGTATTAACCATCACACACACACTCCTTGTCAACTTGAACCCATATACATCTCCTGAGATTAAACATAATTGTCAAATAAAGACAATAATAAGGTCATAATTACACCTAACAGAATACAACTATACTTCATACAACTGGAAATGCACTAATCCCCAACCCAAATACTATTACACGAAGTTAACAATACTTAAATGCTGATATGAAGGCAATAACGCTTATGTCACATTATAAAGGAGAAAGGAAATAAAATGAAGATATTTTCTTAGTACAAGCATATACATGCACAAATATTTTTTTTTAAAAAGGAGGAAATACTCTGGCAATTACAGTCCTTATTTCTGCAGCTGGTCACGTGGTCATAGCTGGTACTGATGACTATCTTCTACTACCCATTCATTCCGTATCCCCTTTGCCTTCAGCAAGCACTTCAGCAGGTCGTGGATTTTTCCTAGAGGAGTGACCCAAATATTCATTCCTAAAGGGTCTGCATCATTTGTAGTTCTGCCTGGATTGGGCTGTTGTGGTTTCCTATGGACCTTAATCACAGGGCATGTTAATACTAAGAGATGCCCTATTAGATCTCCATGTGTTCTCTTCCTTACTTCCGTTGTAGAGTAGTAGACTGATTTCGTCTGATAGTCTGGGTCAGTTACCCCAGTCAACACTGTAACTCCCTTCTTAGCTTAAAGGTAGGAGGAGCCCAAAGTGTCACAGTGGCAATCTTAACTTCCGCTTTAATGGAATCATTATGTCTCCTGGTGCAGCGTTCCTCCCTCTGGAACTAAGACCTCTAGGCCAGCAGAATGTAATGTCACAGGAACAGGAAGCAAGTATTTTGCTAATGGATCACTAGGGGCGATGGCGAGTGGTGCCACTTTCACTTCTACCCCTTGATTACTGGACCCATGAATCCTGGTTATGGGAGAAATAGTACCATATATTGGATGGTGATTCAGAGCATATATGGCCTTCTGGAAAACTTTGCTCCAGCCCTGCAAAGTATTGTCACCTAGTTGGCCTTGTAATTGTGACTTCAGAAGGCCATTCCACCTTTCTATCAATCCAGCTGTTTCAGGATGATGGGGAACACGGTAAGACCAGTGAATTCCATGAGCATGAGCCCACTCACTGCCGTACCTCTTTAGCTGTAAAGTGAGTGCCTTGGTCAGAGACAATGCTGTGTGGAATACCATAATGGTGGACAAGGCACTCCATGGGTCCGATGACAGTGGTCTTGGCAGGAGCATTGTGTGCAGGATAGACAAACCCATATCTGGAGTAAGTGTCTATTACAGTGAGGACAAACCTCTGCCCTTTCCATGATGGAAGAGGTCCAATATAATCAACCTGCCACCGGGTAGTTGGCTGATCACCCTGAGAAATGGTGCCATATTGAGGGCTCAGTGTTGGTCTCTGCTGCTGGCAAATTGGGAACTCAGCAATGGCCATAGCCAGGTCAGCCTTGGTGAGTGAAAGTCCATGTTTTTGAGCCCATGCATAACCTCCATCCCTGCCACCTCGGCTACTTTGTTCAAAGGCCCATTGGGAAATGACAGGGATGACTGGGGAAAGGGACTGAGTCGTGTCCACAGACTGGGTCATCCTATCCACTTGATTATTTTTTATTTATTTTTTTGAGACGGAGACTCACTCTGTCACCTGGGCTGGAGTGCAGTGGCCTGATCTCAGCTCACTGCAAGCTCCACCTCCCGGGTTTATGCCATTCTCCTGCCTCAGCCTCCCGAGTAGCTGGGACTTCAGGAGCCTGCCACCTCAACCGGCTAGTTTTTCCTTTTTTGTTTTTTTTTTTTTTTTGTATTTTTTAGTAGAGACAGGGTTTCACCGTGTTAGCCAGGATGGTCTCGATCTCCTGACCTTGTGATCCGCCCGTCTCGGCCTCCCAAAGTGCTGGGATTACAGGCTTGAGCCACCATGCCCCGCCCACTTGATTATTAAACTCCTCCTCTGCTGAGGTCACCTGTTGGTGAGCACTCACGTGGAATACAAATCTCTTCACATTTTTTGACCACTCAGAGAGGTTCATCCACATACCTCTTCCCCAAATTTCTTTGTCACCAATTTTCCAGTCATGCTTCTTCCAAGTCCCTGACCATGTAGCCAAACCATTGGCTACAGCCCATGAAACAGAGTATAATCACACATCTGGCCATTTCTCCTTCCATGCAAAGCGCACAACCAAGTGCACTGCTCAAAGTTCTGTCCATTGGGAAGATTTCTCTTCACCGCTGTCCCTCAGGGATGTCCTAGAACGGGGCTGTAATGCTGCAGCTGTCCACTTTCGGGTGGCACCTATATATCCTGCAGACCATCTTTGAACCAGGCCCTAGTCTTCTCTTCCTCTGTCAACTGAACATAGGGAACTTCCCATGAGGCCATTGGTGCAGGCTGGGGGAGAGAAGGAGTGGAGACCTTGGGACTTTGAGCCACTTCCTCATGTAACTTACTTGTGCCTTCAGCCCAATCATGTATATACCACTTCCATTTGATGATGGAATGCTGCTGTGCATGACCCACTTTATGGCTAGATGGATCAGAAAGCACCCAGTTTATGATAGGCAGTTCAGGTCGCATGGTGACTTGATGACCCATAGTCAAATGTCCAATTTCCACCGAAGCCAAGTAACAGGTCAAGAGTTGTCTCTCAAAAAAAGAGTAGTTATTTGCAGAAGATGGCAGGGCCCTGCTCCAAAATCCTAGAGGTCTCTGCTATGATTCACTTATAAGTACCTGCCAAAGGCTCCAAACAGCACCCCTATCTGTCACTGACACCTCAAGCACCATTGGATCTGCTGGGTCGTATGACCCAAGTGGCAGAGCAGCTTGCACAGCAGCCTGGACCTGTTGCATAGCCTTCTCCTATTCTGAACCCCACTTAAAACTGTCAGCCTTTCAGGTCACTCAATAAATGGGCAAGAGTAACATACCTAAGTGAGGAATGTGCTGCCTCCAAAATCCAAATAGACCCACTAGGTGTTGTGCCTTTTTCTTGGTTGTAGGAGGGGCCAAATGCAGCAACTTACCCTTTACCTTAGAAGGAATATCTCAACAGACCCCACACCACTGGACCCCTAGAAATTTTACTGAGGTAGAGGTTCCCCAAATTTTAGTTGAATTGATTTCCCATCCTCTGGCATGCAAATGTCCCACCAATAAGTCCAGTATGTTTGCTACTTCTTGCTCACTGGATCCAATCAGCATAATGTCATCAATGTAATGAACCAGTGTGATATCTTTTGGAAGCCAAAAGCGATCAAAGTCTCCCTGAATAAGATTATGACACAAAGCTAGAGAGTTGATATACCCCTGAGGTAGGACAGTAAAGGTATATTGCTTGCCTGGCCAGCTTAATACAAATTTCTTCTGGTGGGCTTTATGGACAGGAATAGAGAAAAAGGCAGGTGCCAAGTCAATGACTGCATATTAGGTATCAGGAGATGTGTTACTTTGCTCAAGCAGTGAAACCACATCTGGTACAGCAGTTGCAACTGGAGTCATCACTCGGTTTAGTTTACGATAATCCACTGGCTCTCCAAGATCCATTTGTCTTCTGCACAGGTCAAATGGGAGAGTTGAATGGGGATATGTTGGGAATTACCACCCCTGCATCTTTCAAGTCATTGATGACGGCACTAATCTCTGTAATCCCTCCAAGGATGTAATATTGTTTTTGATTTACTATTTTTCTAGGTAGAGGCAGCTCTAATGGCTTCCATTTGGCCTTTCCCCCCATAATATTCCTCACCCTATCAGTCAGGGAGCCAATGTCGGGGTTCTGACAGCTGCTAAGTATGTCTATGCCAATTATACATTCTGGCACTGGGGAAATGACCACAGGATGAGCCTGGGGACCCACTGGACCCACTGTAAGTCAGACCTGAGCTAAAACTCCATTAATTAACTGACCTCCATAAGCCCCTACTTTAACTGGGGGACCATAATGACGCTTTGGGTCCCCTGAAATCAACATCAGCTAAGAGCCAGTGTCCAGTAGTTCCCAAAATGTCTGATCATTTCCCTTTCCCCAGTGCACAGTTGCCCTGATAAAAGGCTGGAGATCTCCTTGGGGAAGGATGGGAGAAAGATTCACTGCATAAATTATTGGTAATGTAGTAGGGTCCTTCCTTTAAGGGACCCGGCCTCCCCTTCATTCAAGGGATTCTGACTCAAGTCTGGAAATTGATTGAGGGGCCATGATTCTGTTTTTATAATTCAAATTAGTCTTTGTCCATTTGACCTAGAAGTTTCCTGTTTGTATAATTTAAGTAGGAATGCAGCAGGCTTCCTATCAATTTCACTTCTATGAATACCACGATTAATTAGCCAATGCCAGAGCTCTACATGAGTCAGACTATTCTGATTGCCATTTTGCCTCTGCTGTCCATTACAGTAGCTACACCCACCTTGCCTGTGAAAGTTGAGTGCTGCCACTTAGTCCTGCCACCTCAAGATCCAATTATTCCCATTGTATTTAAATTTTGTAGTTGAGTGACTGTGGTTCCCACTGTTAGATCTGATATACAGAAAAGAGCAATTGTGGGGCTCTTCAAAGATGCAGGTGCTGCCCTTACAAATATATTTCACAAGACATTGGTCAACGACCTCCCAGCTGGGATGAGTAGGTCTAAAGTGACTAATCCACTCTACCATCCCAATCTCCCTAAGCCTTTGAATCCCTTCCTCTACATTAAACCAAAGGAGATCAGGCATTTTCAGCTCACTCACAGTGGGCCATCTTTTAATCCATATTTCAGCTAACCAAGCAAATAAACTATTAGAACCTTTATTAAGTCTCCAAACTGCAATATTAAATGCCAAGTCCCTACATAGTGGGCCCAAATAAATAAATTCAGCCTGACCCAACACTATGTTCCTTCAACAATTATCCCCTACCCATAATATCCATTCCCATACCTGTTCTCTAGATTGCTGTTTATATAGATTGGAGAACTCAAACAGTTACTTTCGAGTGTAGTGCACCTCCTCATGGGTCACACTCTCAACCTCACCTCTAGCAGCCCACAGGGACTTTAGCCTAGTTATAGATCTAGAAGCAAACAGAGATGTTGGGGGTGGCTTCTGAGGAGAATCAACATTATCTTGCCTGACAACTGTTTCAGAGGAGGCCATCACTGTTGCCTTAGGCAGTGTAGGGTTTATCTTTTCAGGCAAAGGTGGAAAGGCTAATGGCAGCATGGGTCAGGGAGGGGATGTTGCCACTCCTGGGATGGGAAAGCTGTTCCTTCTGGCAAAAAATGGTTCATCAGAGTTTACAAACTCAGTGTTCCTGGCTTCATCAGGGTCTTCACATATGTCTCCATTCCAAGTTTCCGGGTCTCATTCTTTTCTAATCAATGCTTTCATTTTAACAGTAGACATCTGGTGAGGCTGCACATGCACCTTTCATTGCAGGTCAACCACTTGCACAATAAGAGCTTGTGTCTGATTTTCTACAATTTCAGCTCTTTCTCTACAGAAGATAAGACTCTCATTCAGGGCAATCTTAGCAGATTTGAGGCTCAGTATCTGTTTCTGAAGCTGAGACAGAATCCCTGAGTTCATCATTTTCTTTCATAACTTAGTCCACTGAACTTAGGAGCAACCAATCAGCTTCATTATGTTCCTTGGTTCTCCACATATGGTCAAAGGTATTATCTATAGAGTCACTAAACTCCTTGCTTCTCACAAGTAGTGAATCAGGAGTGTTAAATGCATTTATTTTGCATAACTCTCTAAACAGTTCATGCCAAGCATAATCAGTGTTCTCCATACTATTAGAAGTAGAGTCCTTAGCATTTCTACATCTAATCTTATTAAGCACCCAACTCTAGAAACCAAAACCAATGAAAGAACTCCATTCTTACTATTCTGTTCCTCTAGAATCACTCCTGGTACAAAAATCTTTATTAGTCAGGGTTCTCTTAGAGGGACAGAACTAATAGGATATATATATATAAAATATATATATATTTTATATATTAATATATACATAATATATAATATATATTTATATATACATAACATATACAGATATATTTATATATACATAACATATAATATATATTTATATATACATAACATATACAGATATATTTATATATACATTATATATAATATACAGATATATAATATATAATTATATACTATATTATATAGATATATGTTATATAGATATAACAACATTATACCTATATATATAGGGGAGCTTATTAGGTATTAAGTTACATGACCACAAGGTCCCACAGTAGGCTGTGTGCAAGCTGAGGAGCAAGGAGAGCTACTCCAAGCCCCAGAACTGATAAGTTGGAGTCCAATGTTTGAGGGCAGGGAGCATCCAGCACTGGAGAAAGATGTAGATGGGGAGGCTAGACCCATCTCTCCTTTTCACATTTTTCTGCCTACTTTATATTTGCTGGCAGCTGATTAGATTGTGTCCAGCAGATTAAGGGTGGATCTACCTTCCCCAGCCCACTGACTCAAATGTTCATCTCTTTTTGCAACACTATCTCATTTTTCTGCCTGTTTTATATTTGCTGGCAGCTGATTAGATTGTGTCCACCAAATTAAGGGTGGATCTACCTTCCCCAACCCACTGACTCATATGTTAATTTCTTTTGGTAACACCCTCACAGACACACTCAGGATCAATACTTTGTGTCCTTCAATCCAATGAAGTTGACACTCAGTATTAACCATCACAATCATCCAGTTTATAGCTTGGAAATTGAGAATGCTGGCCCTAGCAGTAGAAACAGTGAAGTTAGGCTGAGAGCAAGACTGGAAAGAAAAATGAAGATTTTTGTTTTAAATCTCTGAAGTCTGAGGTGACATCAAAATGCACATGTAGAAATGACGTTTATGAATCCATAGTTTTTTTTTGTCCAAACTTGCCTTTGAGTTCAGTGAAATGGAGAACTAATATGCTATAGATTAAAAATGAAACTATCTTAGTGACAGCTGTACAGATGTGTTTCTTTGCAAGGTTACTGATGGTGAGATGTGAAAAATTACGTGAAAAGGCTCACTCGATCTATTTGCTGAATGAAAGGAACTCACAAATGTTTCTGTGGGATAGACAATACAGATCACATAGAAAATGGAGCCCTTTGGATTGTTTAGTTTAAAGCAAAAGAGGTGATGGAAAGTTTTCTCTGTGCTAGAAGATTTTTAAAAAGGAATGGGTTTTCAAAGAAAAGCTACAGTGTATATGCTTCTAATTATAATATTATGAACAAATGTTTTATAAATAAAAACAGAAGTTTTTGAAAATGTCCCAAATACTGAAGATGTATGGAGTGCATGGCAAATGTGGAATTTTTTAAAAATAGAGAATAATTTAACAGGAACATCAATGTCTAAGAATAAGTTATTTAGTTCAAATAGTTACTTTGAGAATTTACTTATAGCATACAATAAGAAATATTAAGTGTTTATTTATGAATATTATTATATTGTGGCCTATTATTGAAGTTAAGAAATACATTTCTGTCTCTAATAGATCAAAGTCAACATCTACAAATAAAATACATATATATATATATATATATATATATATATATCTCACCTTTCTTGAAAGTATGCTATATTGAAGAGATTATATTCTAATATTTTAAAATTGCATGCTTGCTTTGATGGAAAACATATGAAGGCATTGCAAAAAGAAAAACATTCTTAAATAGCACTTCACAGCCTCTCCTTTGAGCAAGCAGATGAACTGTGAAGTTTTGTTTAAAGATTTCATTACTGATGTATTAAAATGTATGAAAGATTATTACCTGTATGAGCAAAATTGAAAAGTTACAGCTATTTCAACAATTATTACTTATTAATACTTGAAGTTTGGTCTTTGTCAGCAGATGGGATATGATGAATACATTCAAAGTAAAATAGTGGAAAGGCAATAATTTATTACTTGAATGGTAAAACATTGCTCCCAGATTTCAATGAGCCTGTAACAGGCCCTCTAAATAATTCTTACCCTCCTGCTTTTTCTTCTTGGTCAGCACTTCTATAAATGCAAGGGTCCTGTGATATCGTTGAAGATCCCAGTATCACCCTGATACTTCATAAAGTTTCCAAGGATGGCAGAAAATAAAATGGCAATCAGTAAACAAAATAAAGCAAAACATGTTTTTCAAAATGAAACAACCCCTTCTTCGCTTATGTAGTTTTTAGAAGAAAAGGAAAGAGATGACTTTTCAAACACATTTTCCAACATAGTAATATAGTTTGGAAGAACATTTTTAAGTTAAAACCAATCAAAATAAACAAAATAAATTCAAAAGCAGGAGTGGGTAATCTTACAAACCAATGGCTTCGAGTCATTAACATCTTCCAAATGATATAGTACAATGTGACTTCAGCAGCTTTCAGGACAGAAACTATGAAACCATCGTGGGTTAGACAAACTATTCAAATCTGGTGAATTAATTTTTAAAGTTTCAGCGCAAATTCTAGGGTGTGAATTTCCTCTTCTCCCAGCTAAGTCTAATTGAGAGTGAAAAATCATAGCAAAATCAGTGTTTATTCAGGATTTTATGTATCAGGTATAAGAGGGACTTCTCTAAGAGATTGCAACCTCATATACAGAAGCTCTCACACACCTAGAAAGCTAGGTGAGAGGTAGGATGAAAAAAAGAGAAGTTTCTCAGGCCACCTAACCCATTCTTCCTAGATCGGCTAACAGCTTTTCTGTCAGACTAGCTTGGGGTGCTGCCTTGGGAAAATCAGTTCATCTTGCTGGGTAACGAAGGAAATGAAGAAGGCTAGAAAATCTCACTAAATCTACAAAATCTACTTCATTCTTTGAAACAGTAAAAAGGGCTTCCCATGTCATGTCTAACATCACTGGATAGGTACACTGGTTTTTCAAAGTCCTGGTGCTGGTGCGGGATCATTTCAGATTTTAAACTCTACAAATCTCACGACAATTACCAGGTTTAGTGAAATTCAGAGTCTACCTATTCAGAAGATTCATCACTACCAATATCAGTGCTAATGTAGGATGAGAGGCTTATGAATACACAGAGCACTCTGGAAGCTTACTTACCATCTGAACAACTGGGTGGCAAAATGGCAAATGACTTACTTTTAAAGTAGTAAGCAAAACATTTGTCCCACGTATGAAGTCAGTTAGAAGCGTTACCAGGAAGGAATTGGGACTCTCAGCAATTAATCTGTCCTTGTGATACTCTTACAATTTCTACCTTATAATAATTTTTGTACCTGTATTATCTCCCTAGAAGATAACGTGCTATAACAGAAATCTAGGATTACAGGAGAACAGATAACCGCTGATTTGCCATTTCACTGGTGGCTTCACGGCCCTCCCTTTGCTGGAATGCTGGCTTGGATGATTTCTCTGGTCAGTGTTTCTAAAATGAGCAGAGTTCTCTCCTTACTGTTATTACACTTTCTTAGTAGGCTCTGAAATGGTATTATGCTTTCAGTATTTCTACTGAAAATGTTGTACTATACATTGCTGCACTACTATACTCTTACTACAACTCATGACTGACGTTGTTCAGTTTCTTACAACCTACTGTCTCACAAAAGCTGGAGATAGTTTCCCAGACTGAGCAGACCATATCTGAGTAATCCCACATAGCATCACATCCAAAAGTTTTTGCTTTCGCCCACTGAGGAAAATGAAACTCACTGAGACAATATGAAACACATCCACCTATGCCAGTAATGGCAGGTGTTGCTTATTGACTATGGCACTTCTTCCAACAGGGTCTTCATGGAACCTCTGAATACCCCTTAATACAAATCTAGAAAGAAACAGCCAATTGATTGTTCATTAATGGCATGAACTATATGTCCTTTCATTAGCATATATTTTTAAAAATATTTTACTCCAGAATGGGTTCCTTGCTATCTAAGGTTGCAAGGAAGCTCCAAGACTTAAGGCACCCTGTGTATTCATTGTTCAAGAGTCTTGGTTCTGGGAAATAATGGTAAGTCAGACAGTGTTTCTTCCAGGAGTCCTTGGGTTTGCCTGAATAGAGAACTTTTGGCAGCCTGCCCTGGCATGGCAGGGCTCCTCACATGTGTTAGTTAGGACATCCCCTGGGACTTCACCTAAGTGAGAACTCCTAAATATTAACATTCCTGCCAAACACAGGTTGAAACAGTCACTGACTGACCCTTGGCTAAAGACTAGATACTTCTTGTTGGCTCATAAGAAGTGAGAATTTTTCTAGTAGGATCCTGCTTCATTCCTCGGCCATTTTTGAAATGAATTTCAGATGCTGTTTATAGTTCAGAATCAAAGCTTAAAATTAGAGTTGACCTTTCTGATCACCCAATGTGAAAGCTATATTTGATCAATGAATTTCTAGGTTCACATGTCCATTTTTAATATTTTGGTCAGAGATAGGAACATGACAAAGCACCATGTGGCTCCCATAAGCACACCCTATGGACTTACTGTGTTTCATGATTCCAACGGGAAGGAAAAAGAAAGGGAAAGAAAAGAGAAGGAGAGAGAAGGGGTGGGAGGAAAGGATATGAGGGGGAGGGGTAACTAAGAAGGGAGGGTATGGAAAAATGGAAAGACAATAATGAGAGCGATGCTACCAAATGTCTCTCCTTTATTCCTACAGTTTTTGAAGATTTCTCCCCAAACCATTAGCCCGTGGATGCAGTCATTCAATTTTATTGTGATTTTATCATTTCTCTCTCACTAGTTGTGAATATTGCACAATTAGCACATTTCTGAAAACCCCGATGGCCATGTCCTCAAGCTTCCTCCCCAGTTCCTGGAATTTACACTGTAGGACCTCAGCCCTATTTCTGTCTGTGGTTTTGATTCCAGCTCAGATTCTGACTACAGTGGCGTCCCCTCTCCTTGGCGAATACCTTTTTTCTCCTTGTGGTGATGTTTCCAGTCCATCTTGAGGAGTCATAAAGTGCTATTAAAACAGTCATCCCTCTTAGCCTGTCCTCGGTAGTCATCACACAGTATTGCTATTGTCCAGGGGTTGGAGTCTGAGGCTGAGGCTGAATCGGAAAGTTGGTTTTAGTATCCCAGCAAGGCCAGGGAAAATAAATTCCCGAGCGAGAATATGGCTCGGCGTCAAGCAGCTGGAGAACCGGTCCATGAACAGGATCCAGGGGCAGATTATTTGGGTGAGTGTGCATGACTACGAGACATCAGTTTCATTTGACTAATATGTTCTTTTCCATCCAATTGAATGGATTACCACAGTGTCAAATAAATAATATGTTGCCACATTTGGCCCAACAAGAAAAATCCTGGGTATCAATAAGCGAGTGTAAGACCACATGAAAGCCTGACTGTGTTTGAGGAAAACAGGCAATAAGCCCTCAGGTATCTTGAAACTTAGACATTTTTCTTGTCAGAATGTTCTAGCAGCCAAATTTGTGGGGTCCCTGCTGCTGTGACATCACTCTGGTCTCTGAAGCTCATCCAACATGGCCCCCGTCCCAATTAAACCTTAGGTATTCGTGAAGGCAGCCACCAAGGTGGGACAATGGCTCATTACCCAATTCAAAATGCATTCAGTCAACATTTATTAGATGCCTACTGGTTGCCAGGCACAGAGGTGGCATCTGGGGCTGCAGGAAAGGATAATGGGGGTGAGAAAGAATAAAAAGTGAACATGGCACAAACTCTTGGCTCCCATTCTAGTGGGGACACAGACACATATCCAGATAATTCTCATATCATGCAATAAAGTGCTATAAAAGAAATACAGACAAACTGCTCAGGAAACGGGAGATGGGCATAAGTTGGCCGACTGGAAGACAGAGAGCCTGGGGATGTCTTCACAAAGCAATGACATTTGGGCTCTGCCTTAAAATATGCTGTTCTGATACAACGTTATTTTCAGAATTGTAAAATTTACATTATAAACTGTAATAAATTTCCCCCAAACACTTCTCACTCTGTAGCACAAATTGGCATCAATGGCATCCTATAACTGAGCTACACAAATAATAAGAAAAATAAGACAGGAATAACAAGCATTGTTGTAAGCATTTTACATATGCTGGTTAGTTAATTCAGCTCCTGTGATATTTCTGTGCTATAGGTACTGTCTTTACCTTATAAAAGTGAAAATAAAGCACAGAGAAGTTAAATAAATTACCTAAGGTCACACTGCAAGGTCAAACACTGTAGTATGTACTTTAGACTCATTCTTTCACTTTGTTCTAACAACAGCCTTTGCTCTGAGCTATGTATAATTATTTCGGGGTGGAGGATTGAGGGGATTAAGGATCTGAAGCTTAGAAAGGTTTAGTCCTCTCTCAGAAAGATCTTTCAGATAGAGGACAAAGTATGGCCATTGGCCCAGAGGCATGGAAATATATGTGTGTTGTATTTAGAAAAGGCAGATAGAAATACCGTACATACCAAGGGGCTTGAAATTCATCCTCTAGAAATGGGTGACTATTCATAAGAATAATATTACCTGAGGTTTGTTTGTTTGTTTGTTTAATGCTCTAGTGGCACATTATATAAAATGCAGGCGGGAAGGCTGCTTGCTGCTTGATGGCTATCCAATGAGTTAGGGCCGTGGCTATGAACAAAGAGGCAGGCATTCAAAAGGTGGCAGAATCAAGACAATTTCTGATGACTGATTGTTTTAGGGCAGGGAAATAAAGGCTAACTCTAAGGTTTTTCCCTTTGACCACTATGTTCAAATATTCCAGTGCCACCAATGAAGGTAGGAAATGCAGAAGAATTGATCAGTTTGATAGAAAAAAATAATTGATTTGTGGCATTCAGTATGAGGTGGCTTACTAAGGAGGAAACTGAATATCAAATCTAGAGTGATCCACTACTTTGATTTTTTCCCATGTGAAAATAATGCATGCTCTGGCATTTTGGGACATTCCTTGGTGGGATAATAATCTCATAGCTAGCTTCTCTTCATAGGGCTTTCTTAGCTGCAGACACTGTTCTAACAATCATGTATGATGTATGACTCTTCACAACAGGCTTATGATGCAGGCACCCTATTATCCTGATTTCACAGATGTGGAAATTGCAACACAGAAGGTGCAGGTTACTTTTCCCATGTAGCACAGCCAGAGGTATGCCAAGGGGATGTTATCCTCTCCCCAAGTAGTATTTCTCATCCATGATTTCAGGCTCCTGTGGCTGAGAGTCTCTCTCCAAAAGTTTTTCTATCTATTCTCGAACCTGGGAAGAGGAGAGGTAGATTAAGGATGTAGTGTGAGAGGGCCTGCTCATTATGTAATCCCTATGCCTTTGGCATTTATAAAACTCAGCATACTTGTTCTCAGCTTGAAGATTCTGTCAGACAGTGAATCTCCCTATTTCTCATTTTCTTTTCTGTAGCAGATAATGACCACATTCCTAAGGTGGTTGAGAGGATCGGTAAGTTTATACATCTAAGGTGCCTGTTCCTAGCACAGGTACGTGTTCCAGAAATGTTAACTAATATGATGACAATCAAGACAATAATAATGTCAGTGCTGATGACTACATATTTATCTCTACACTATTTTCCTCAGTGGTTTAGAGAAGAAACACCAGGTCAAGCCCTGCCTTATAGACCTCAATCAGAGAACAAGAAAGATACTACTAGTGTCAAGATTTAGAATTTAGAGGTCTCTAACCTATGCAATTTGGGAAAGATCTGGAGATATTCCTGTGGTGGAAATGGAGATAGGAGAGAAAAGAACATTTTGTCAGGGTCCAGACCATCAGAAAAGCTCATCATCCCTTAGCCTCTTAAGAGCACTAAAAAAGAAAAAGGGAGTGAGGTTGTATGAAACAAGGTGAAAGACACAGAAATATTCAGATCCTCGGGGGCGGGGGGGTTGTTTAGGAATAGCAAGACACCGGACTGGATTTTTTAAGTAAACAAATTCTAGAAGATCAACCCAAATGCAGGACAAATCCTTGTTCGGACTTTTAAAACTGAGGAGGGGAAATGCTTGAAACATAAAAGACCAACTTGGACCATCTGGTTCTGTAACAGTCCCCCATCAACACGTCCTCACTTGATGAGACCAATATAATAAATGAGGATAGATGTGTTTCACTCCTGTCAACAGCCATACAAGAGGAAAGATAAGAGAAGCTTTTGAAATTGTAGAGATCTTTTGGCTTTAACTATTCTAGAGGCAATTAGTTCCATATGGGAAGCAAATCCATGAGGATAGATTTAACTATCAATTCTGTAGCTGCTTATCAAGAGGCAGTATATTTGGTAACACACACACAAAAGCCAGATTCTGTTACTGTGACACCTGCTTTCACCCAGGCAAGCCAGCAATGAATTAGCCTTTGGCCTCTGATAGTTTATGTGTCAACTCACTTTAAAGAAATTAATTAATTATACCTGGAATTGATATTAATAATGATAAATTACCTTTTAAAAATAAGCTCAACTGAGGCAACACTACCTTCAAGAGACCCTAAACTGCTTAAAACACAACAGAAAAAGTCCAAGCAATTCCCCTTATGCCCTGGTAAAAGCTAAATGTTCCACAGTGGAAGTCTTTCAAAGTTTTCTGTTCTCTGATGGAACTGATGGTGCGTAACTTTGAAGAAAAGAAATTACAAAACAGTGGGTAATCCAGATGATTCCTTCCTCTGCCCTCTCACAAGCTGTGCCTTATAAGCATATTGTTTTTATCCATTCTTGTGCTTAAGAGAAGAAGAGCAAAATGTAGGGATAGGGAAAAGAGATAACAAAATAAAGAAGAAATGAAGGATGAAAAGATTGAAGAGAAATAGATGAAGTAAGGCCAAAAATGTATCAGAAAAAGAAGAAGAGAAAAAAAATCAGTAACATCCTCTCCCTGCACCCCATTTCTTCCATTTTCTCAAACTTGTTTCCATTTTAATAACTGTACATTCATATGCATGGTGCAGAGAAGGGCACAGAAGCAATGGGTGCAGGGGTTGGCCTTGACAGGTCACATGATTCTCAAAGCCAAAGAACTCAAGACCCATAGGGTTTGTTAAAATATCTGTAGGACAAACCCATGACTTTCAGAATTTGGGGGAAAAAAAATTCAACCCATTATTCAAATATTTTGTGCTAAGCAAAGTGCAGTGCAGTTTGTCGGGCAGTTCCCCCTTAATTTCCAAACCCATGTGTATTTCCAAGGGAATGTGACCCATATGTTTCTAATTCATTTACATTTAAATCATCATAATACTGTTTTGCTGAGCTATTTGATGTCCAAGAAGCCTACCAGGCCTTTTACAAGCCCTTTTAAAGGCTTTCTCCTTTGAACCTGTAAGTCATGGTTTTCCTGTACAGAATGTGAATTAAAATAAAGAAAGGTTATAGTTTCTCTTCAAGCTAAATTCCTCTGTATTTAAATGGATAATAATAATGACAACCATTAAAATAATGTGATCTCAGAGGCAACCTTACATACAAATTTAGAAAAATCTATCAGTTGGGGGAAAAAAAAGTTCCAGATTTTCTAATGCGATAGCTATGAATAGTAATGGCTAGGTTTTACTCCATTTGCAGATTACATTTAAAATATTATTTGCTTTTTAAACCCCCTGATTTTTCTAAAGCCCAACTTAATTTCTTTCAGACTTTGAAGGTATTCTTGAATACTAATTATAGCTATCCTCTAATATTTTAAAGAAAATTTTGAATGCCTTTGTGCCAGAATTGCCTAGATACTTGGTGAATTTATAAACCAATAGAATATTGATTTATTCTTTTTAAAGTAGCAATCACAATATAATCTACCATTTATTGAAAATGTTGATATGGGTTGGGCACTGTAGAGGGTGCCTTACATACATTGTCTAATTTAATATTGCAACAGCTCTGCACGTTTTTAAGAATATTTGAAACTTATCCTGAAGGCAAGGGCCAGGTGTTTTGTTTTCCTGGAAGATAACCTTGACAGCAATGCAGAGGACGGATTTGAAGCTACCTGAGATGGGGAAGCCGGCTCGGAGGCTGTTTCCCTAATAAAGTGATGAATAAAGGCAGAAGAATTAGCTATAAAGGGAAGGAGAATCAGTTATAGAGAACCTTATGTTTCGTATTTTCACAATCATTTCACGTTTGACTTTTTAATCAAGAAGCAAAGCTTATTCTGTGATATTTGCTGAAAATTCTAACTTCTCATTTTCCAATGTAATGTCTATGCACCCACAGACACACATTAGGTCATCTATAATAAACACCAGTTTAATGATCATGTAAGTAGAAATGTTTCTTTCTAGATCACCATTTCAACACTAGAATAATTTTATACTGAACTTTGCCTCTCTCCACTGATATTAAGAAACTGATCTAACGTAATGACTTCTCAAGACAAAAGGAGAGAGACCTCCCAGGTAGAAAGTGGTCAAAATTATTTACATAAAATAAAGTTACATTTCTCCATTGCCTTTAATAAAATATCATTACCAATGCCAGTGTTATATACACAGTCATGCACCACATAAAAATATTTTGGTCAACAATGAACCAAATAGATGACAGTGCTCCCATAAGATTATAATACCAGATCTTTGTTTTCTCTTTTCTGTGTTTAGATGTACAAATACTTAGCCTTGTGTTACAGTTGCCTAGAGTATTCAGTATAGTAACATGCTTTACCAAGTTTATAGCCCAAGAGCCATAGGCTATACCATAGAGCCACAGACCATACCATATAGGTATGTAGTGGGCTGTACCATCTAGGTTTGTGTAAGTACACTTTATAATGTTTGCACAATGACCAAATTGCCTAATGATGCATTTTTCAGAACATACCCTTAGTGTTAAGTGATTCCTGACTGTATTGTGATCAGAGTCATCTATTTGATAATCTAGAGGTCTGGAAATATCTTCCCATCCAGTCTCCCCTCACTTGCTAGTTTGAATTATTCTTAAAAGCCTTATTTTACTTTATCTTCAAAAGGTACTTAGGCCTTTTGTAACCTGGACTTTGGAGGGAGAAGAAGAATCCTTGAAGTTTTCATTAGTACCTTAACCTGTATTGACACTGTGACAAATTAGACAATAGCATTAATTAGATAATGTCCAATATCTCAATGCTTCCTTTTTTCTTCTTCTTCCCAAAGTTTCTTACTTGAGGCCATTGTATTTACTTCAATATTTGCGTTTGTTCACTTCCCATTAGCATCCCTGCTCTAACCCTCTTACATGGACTCTGCAGTAAATTTTCGATGAGTCTTTCAGCTTCCGTTCCTGTCCTGTCACAATCTTTCTTCACACAGCAGCTAGAACAACTGTTTAAAAATACAAACGATGTCACTGCCCTTTAACAGCATATCATTGTTTCTCATTATATGTACAATAAAAGAGAATCTTTGGGATCTGGCGCCAGCCGAGCCCCCAACCTTCCCTCATTGGCTTCTCTTCCTCCATCAATAAGCTCCAGCCACCTGGCTGTCCTGCCCTTGTTAGCCCCTTAAGCTTATATCACCCTTCGAATGTCTCCTATGCAGAGGGATCTCCCTCACTCCTCCAGATAAAGTGTGGAGTTTGTTGACTCATGTGTGAGAGTGAAATCAATTAATGGTTATGACCAGAATGTGTTCAACACACACATAGACAAACACACACACGAGAAGAGAAAATAGAGAGTTTAATGACACTTTCACTTTAGTGAACTATCACTTTACTACTGGGTTGGAATGTAAATGCATGTTTTGTGGGTCAGAATGAAATGAGTAATTGAAGTTGCAACCACCTAGAAGCTTGATCATAAATGTCATCACCTGACCTTGTTTGTTTCCTTCATTGCATTTCTCACAATCTGAAATCTGACTTATTTATGTGTTATGTGGTTTATTAAGAACATAAGCAATTTAAGAGCAGGACTCTGTTTTCTTATCCCTCTTATAACCAAGATCTAGTACAGTGCCTGACATGGTTCAGGTTCTAAAGAACCTTTCATTCAAAGACTATAAAACAAGGGTATCCAATCTTTTGGCTTCACTGGGCCACATTCAAAGAAGAATTTTATTGGGCCACACGTAAAATACACTAACACTAACAATTGCTGATGAGCTAAAAAAAAAATTGCCAAAAAAAAAATCTCATAATGTTTTAGGAAAGTTTACTATTTTGTATTGCGCTGTATTCAAAGCTGTCCTGGGTCGCATGTGGCATGGGCCGTGGGTTGGACAAGCTTGATCTAAAAGATGCTGTGATGGTTGATTTTAGGTGTTAATTTGACTGGACCATAGTACTTAAGTATTTAGTTAAATGCCAGTCTAGATGTCTCTGTGAACGAATTTTAAAGACAATATTAACATTTAAATCAATAGATTAATGGAATTTGGTAAGGCAATTACTCTCCATAACGTGGGCGGGCCTCATTTAAATAGCCTTAAGGAAAAAACTAAGTTTCCCAAGGAAGAAAGAATTTCACGTCCAGCCTGCATTGGACTCTAGGCTGCAACATTAACTCTTCCATGGGTCTCGAGCCTGCTGGTCTGTTCTGCAAGTTTCAGACTTGACAACCTCCCCAATCTCATGAGCTGGTTCCTTAAAATCTCTCTCTCTCCTTTCTATCTCTTTGCCTTCTCTCTTTCTCTCTCCATGTATACACACACACACATATATGCACACACACATATATGCACACACATATATACATAGGTACATGCACACATACTACTGCTTATGTTTCTCTGGAGACTGCTAACTAATACAGATTTGTTGACCACTTATGGCACTGCAAAGCTTATTACCACTTTTCTTTAGACATTTGTCCCTTTGCCCAGAGCTCCCCAGTTAGGGTAGGAGCTAACCCTAATTCCCTCTCTTTATTCCCCAAACTCTCAATCCCATCCTTCTTGCCTGTTCATTTCCTTCTCCTCACCATAACATTGCCACTTGGCCCCCAGGCCAGAAGTGACTTGCATATTTCCCTCCCTCATTCTCCAGGCTTTCCAAGTCACCCCAAGAAGAGCCTGTAACTCCAGGACTCCTTATCCAGGACTCCTGAGACATGCTGTTCTTTGTTTTTATTGCTTTCCTCCTGCAAAACTTCTCATGGACAAAATGTTGCGCATCATTGCATAGACATATTTAGATGGAAGTAAAACCAGAAGAATATAAGTTAACTACAAAACAATATCAGCAATGATATCAGCTAAAGTAGTGAGACAGTGGGTGATTGTATTTTTCTGCCTTGTATCTTTCTTTACTGTCAAACATTCTACACTGAGAATTTTAAGTAAAAAAAAGTTATAGCAATTATAGTTTTTAAGAGAATTTGAGACAATGAAAGTTAAATATAAAAAACACTTCATTAAAATGTCTTTTCTTCAATAAACTGGCATATTCATTAATACCATTCATGTTAACACTTGATCTGATTGTGTCTCTGATGGTTTCATGTGTGATTGTGATGTTGCCAATCGGACATTGAGCCTCTTTTGAACAAGGAAAGTATTTCACACAATAATGTGCAAAGAGAGCTGTGCAACACAACAGGCCTTGGTTGGAAACATGTGTCTGTCACTCACAGCTGTGTGCCTGGTCTCGTGTGACTTAATCTTACTCGTTCTAATTGCATAAAATGAGAACAATAAGACATTTGTGTGATGCACCTAGCAGTGCTTGATTCATTGTATATGGTCAATAATTGTTAGTGTCTATCCTTCCAGTTACATGTTAATTTCCCCAGCACCTAACAACATGTTAAACACACAATAAAATAGCATAAATACATATCAAATGAAATGGCATGAAATTAAACTGACATGTGAGGAGGGGGGTGGGAGGAGGGATATTTCTTTCTCTACAGTTTTAAGCTGCACTGAAACGAATTTCCAAATATCTATGTTCATGTTTTATTATTAGAGAAATTTCTCCTACATATGTGACATTTTTGCTAGTGTTTTTAAAACTGTATAAATAGCAGTCTTAACTAAAGTATACTTGATTCTTACCATTTGATACATCTACTTTTTTTTTTTGGAAATTTATGTTATATCCTAAAAATGTCAGCTTTCCACATTTCTCTATGCAATTTAATTTTCTTTGCATAGAAATAAATAATGAGTAATTTACTAGTGTCCTTTTTCTTTAAAACTGTAGTTTCAAAACTCACTAGAGCTAGTTTGATAAGGGTATTCCATTTAAATGCCAGAAAACAGATAGAATAGCACCCTTTTCTGAACAAAAATTATTATTTTTAATAAATGCATTAATGAAAATATTCCAGGCCGGGCCCGGTGGCTAAAGCCTGTAATCCCAGCACTTTGGGAGGCCGAGGCTGGTGGATCACGAGGTCAGGAGATCGAGACCATCCTGGCTAACATGGTGAAACCCCATCTCTACTAAAAATACAAAAAACTAGCCGGGCGAGGTGGCGGGCGCCTGTAGTCCCAGCTACTCGGAGGCTGAAGCAGGAGAATGGCGTGAACCCGGGAAGTGGAGCTTGCAGTGAGCCGAGATGGCGCCACTGCACTCCAGCCTGGGCGACACAGCCAGACTCCGTCTCAAAAAAAAAAAAAAAAAAAAAAAAAGAAAAGAAAATATTCCAGTCTATCAACAAAAGGATCTTCTACTAGGCAAAACTAAAATTGATAAGTTTCTACCCTAGAAGTAAAATTATATTCCTGTTTATTCAGTTGGCAAACTTATTATCAAAGGCAAGTTAAAGTTTGAAACTCGTTTGATCCCATTATAGAAGAAATTTCTGTATTTAGGGAAAGGCTCAGGAAACTCTTTCAAATCTAAGATTTTGTTGTTTTGTGATATAGCAATTCCAGGAAATTTTTAGTGTTCATTCTTAATTTTTTTAAAATATCTTCATTTTTGTTTGGCATTATACACCTATGACCTTGGTATTGAAAATTTAGGTTTTTACTATTCATGTTAGTTATTTTTATTAAAGCAAGAAGAGAAAAGAAAAAGAAAGTGAAAGAGAGAAAGGAAGGAAGGAAGGATGGGAGGAAGGAAGGATGGGAGGAAGGAAGGATGGGAGGAAGGAAGGAAGGAAGGAAGGAAGGAAGGAAGGAAGGAAGGAAGGAAAGAAGGAAGGAAGGACACAGATGTTTCTGAAATTTCACAGGGAAATTTCATTTAACTCTAGAGTTCTACAAATATATAATAGAATTATGCAGATATATAAAACATCTGCTTATATTACCACAGAGTTATATACCACATTTTGCATAATTTCCCCAAATGTCTTTAATAACTAAGGTTAAAGTGCTAAATTTTAAACTATGTTCTAACTAAATTTTACTAGATATTCTAGTATAAGAAATCTGAAAAGTAAGTCTGGAAGCTTATGGATATTACATATGTAAAGTCCCTGTTATTTATGCTGACTTTAAATACTTGATTAAGCATCCATATGTCAACCCGATCCTATGGAAGGTCAGAGTAAGCAATGTGTTTCCGAAGTTAAGTGCTCAAACACACGAGGTTACTGATTCTTCCGGAGTCAGGGGGTATCATTTATTTAGCAAATGGCATCTGGTGTCCTTGGACCACTCAGACATGTCACTAGATATAAATTGGAGCAAATGAGTAAAAATAACCTGCAACTAGGTTCCAAATCCTAAAAAAAAATAAAAATTTATTTTGGATGCTAATTTTCTAAAAAGCTTGCCAGTTTTCCCCGGATTAGTGAAATAGGCACATGATGTCAGAAATTTCAAACGAATTTATTTTTCTAGCTCCATGGGAGAAATAGACAACATACATTTTGGAGGGTGATCAAAAAATGTCTATTAATCATGTAACAGTGTAACCGTCTGGACATATTGGTCTATGGCATTTTACATAAGCTCCTGAGATTTAAGCCAGGTTTCCCTGGCAGGTGTCCAGACATGTGTCTAATGGCCTACCTGTACCTCTAAACAATGGTGTTCTACCTAGAAACTCTGCCTGATGGCTTGGCATAAGATAAATTGAAGTGACCTACTTTAAATAGAAGTTCTGCCTATGTAGCAAGGTCCTTAAGAGGATCCTAGTTTGCAAGTGTCTACAAAACTCTGAGCTATCTGAATAGTCCACCATGAGTTCTATTCCCAAAAGATTCTAATAGTCCTCAGAGAAAAATCAGTCAACAAGAATTTGGGGACTGATGGTCAGTTTCCTGGGAAACTGAGCTTAATAACTTTGAGTAGAGAAGGCAGATAAAAATGTTGATGGGACTCAGAACATGCTACTTCAAAATATGGCACCATGGCATTTGAGAAAACAGCAGAATCAGGAAGTTCTCTTTAATAACTAAGGTTAAAGTGTTAAATTTAACCCTCTTCCACCTCCACTCCTGAAGAAAGTCATAAAAGAATTCTCCGACCTTCCTATACCTGGAGGAAAGGAATGTCCTTATCTCTGATGACACAGACACACAGAAGAATCCAAGCAAACAGACCTTGTTAAGACTCCCTAGTTTATTACCATTAGATCATAACCCCTTTGTCCACTTCTTCATCAAACCTAAGTATAAACAAGTTTTCCTGCTTCTTTGGATCTTCATTTCTGAAGGATCCTGTGTCATGTAAACTTATATTAAATACATTTCTAGGTTATTTTCTTATTAACATGTCCTTACTATAGGATCCTCAGCCATGAGTCTTGCAAAGATATACTTCCTCCTACAGTTTCCACAACATTTTAGGACTGAGAGCTTACCTAAAGATGGAAGAAAATTAAGCTGTTGCTTGGGATCCATAGAGGGAGACAATAAATTGTAAAAGTTCTCTTGTATAATAAAGAATATATATTTGTCCCTAGTTCTTGGCAGAGTCTTAAAAACCCTTGGCATTTCCTGAACCATGATGGTGTGTTTGTTATGCTAATGAAGTGATTCCTGGTGGCCCTGAGATAGTTTCAAGATGAAGGCTGGTCATCGGAAAGACCAAACACAGGATTAGAAAGTCAGAACTTTGGGCCAAGCTGACCCCCAAGGAAGAGACAGGAGCTGGGGATTGAGTTCAAGCCTGTGATCAACAATATACTCAGCATGTCTATGTCATAAAGCCTCAAGACAAAGTCTGGATATTGAGGCTCAGGGGAGCTTTGTGATGTGTGAACAGGGTGATGTACTGAGACTCCATGGAGAGAGCATGGGAGCTCTGCAGCTCATACCCTTCCAGACCTCATCCTGCGTATTTCCTTTGTACTAAAACTGTAATCATAAGTATAGTGCTTTTGGTGGATCCTGTAAATTGTTTTAGAGTGCTAGAATTATTGACCATAAAGGGGTCATGGCAACCCCGAATTCACAACCAGTCAGAAGTGCAGGTGCTCCCCCTGATTCAGATGAATCCCCCTGATTCAGATTCACATGAATCTGAAGTAAGGGCAGTCCTGAGGAGGACTGAGCCCTTAAACTTGTGAAGTCTGATGCTAACACTGCTTAGTTACAACCAGAATTGTATTGGCATACACCTAATTGTGGTGGAAGCAGAGCACTTCGAAGCTAGAGAATCAGCTCAAGTTCCTTGAGAGAGAATAGTAACACAAACTCAAAGAGTCAGGCTATTTCTCCTGTCTTGGTGAAATCAGAGGTAGAAGTGAAAGTCATCCCCAGGGACGTGGGAATACATTTAACCCTAGTGCTGGCCTTGAATGAAGGGCTCTTATGAGTGAAGGCTGAATAAGTGCTTCTTAGCAAATGGAGAGGGGCAGAGCAGGAATTTAGGGGAAATACCAGGGCTGAAGCAGTGATAGGCATACATATACCAGCACAGATGATGTTTAAAAGTCACACAAAGGAGATGACCTTGAATAAAATATCAGGAGACGGGGATAGGTTATAACATAAGAATTATAGGCAAAAAGGAGACATGTTTAGGTGTGGGTTATGCTGTTAATTAAGTGGTAAGCAGTTCTAATATCAGATGAGGGATATTATAAGTAAAGGCCCCCAGGCTTGAGGGTTCCAGAGCAAGAGTGTAGCCTAATGGAATAGTCACAGTACCAGATTCAATTCCCCAATGTCTCCACAAAATGAAGAACTTCTGAACACCAAGAGATGCAGGTAGTAGGGAACCAAGCAGGGATCGAGGAAAGGGATACAGAAAGATATTATCAGATAATCCCGCTAAAATGCCACAGTCTCTGTTTCCCTTCGGCATTTGACTGTGGTGTCCAAGTTGGCTAACATTTGCTCTTGAACATTTTATCTAAAGTAAAAACAACATCAACAACTACAGCAATGGCACTAGTAATAATAATCAATATTTATCAAATATTTTCTATGTCCTGAACACTCTACTAGACATTTTACACGCATTTTCTCAGTTAATCTCACAACAACATCATGCAATAACTACTCCATTGTCCCCATTTTACACAGCAGAAAACTGAGGCATAGAGAGAAATGCCTGGAGCAGTCTGGGGTTGAGAGAAGCACGAGGCGTCCTGCAGTTGGTATGATGCTTCTTGTGTTCAGCTGAGAAAGAGTTAGGGTCACGTCAAGTATTCACAGCAATGGGCCAAGATTAGCAGTGACACACGCAGCTGCTATTTCCTCTACAGTTTAAAAAACCAACATGGCTGATCAAATTGACCACGTAGTCAACAGAATTCGCTCATTACGAATTTGAAAAAAAAAAAACAAAAACAAATGATTTCAAAAGGGAAAACTTCTTTGCATGTACGCAGTCTGGATATTTTCCCCAAAGGAAAACCAAACAAAAGACTGCATTTGTCCTTGATTCTTGGAGACTGAGAGCAACATCAAGAGGAAACTCAAGAGGAGCACAATCCTATTTAAGGGCTTTGACTAAGTCTTGGTACTTTCAGTTCTTCTGAAGATTCCCACACCTTGTGGACATATGAAAGGGCTTAGTATTTAGAAGATTTTATTACCAAATCATAAATATTTTATTTACCCAAACCAGCAAGGAAGGAAGAAACGACGGGGAATTTGGGCAGCTTTCTAGGGAAATTCGTGCCAAAATCCCATTTGCATTGACTTTGCAAGGCACTCAAAAGCACTTTTGTTTCATTTCACATATTTCATTCTGTTGGAATATAGCCACCAGGTATGTGGCACAGATAAAGTCATCTGCCAATATCCGGGTTTAAATCTGGAAAACAAATATGTCAATGAACTTGATATAGGCAACATCTTTCATGCTAGCATCTGCTCTGCCATTTCCAAAGGTATATAGCAATTGAATCGATATTGATACTGTTCTCTATAACGATAAACATACTGACCCTCCATCATGGGGGTGTATGCTCTGGAAGTTTTTCTTGCAGATGAGAAAACCGGTCCCTGTTCATTCTATTGACTAAACCCCAGTGTGCCCAAGGGAAAAGCTTGCCAGGATGAAATGTGTAGGCCATTGCTGGAAAGCAGCAATGTAACTGGCTTATGTAGAGATAAAATTTGTAACTCTGCCCTCATGCTGATTGTCACTGATGCTACAGAATCGGTCTCCACCATCCTCATGATTGAGGTTCCTGTTAGTCTTTGTTATTTTCAACCTGTCCCCCACACATCCTCCAGACCTGCTTTTTGAAATGAAAACGCTGTTTTTATTTTATTTCACTGTGCTTAAAAATCTTCAATGACTTCTCATTGCTGAGGTCAATGAAAGTATAATTTAGCTTATAACCAGATTATAATTCAGTTTATTGATATTTATTAGTATTAGTGTAAAATTAGTTTTGAATACTGACAAATTAGGAGATTTTACTTCAATATATATAGATATGTGTCTTTTCTTATTATAGTGAGATGGTTTGAAAATATGGGGCCCCTTTTCCCACCTACATGAGAGCTGCATAGCAACTGTCTTCTTTTAGGCCATGAGGTTTTCTTAAATTTGAGGTTGTCAGTTGCCACGTACTAGGCTGCTTGTTCAATTTTTGAATGGTAGATAAATATTCCTCTGCACATTTATCAAGTGGGGAAGCAGTGTTTTACTGGTGAACAGGCTCTCAAAAGAACAATAAACAAAAAAGCAAAACAAAACAAAACAAAAAAAGAAAGAAACTCTGATGTGTTGCATTTCCTGATTTCTATGGTGCAAATATTTTCACCATGCCAGGTTTGAAGCTACCAACATGAAATCACTGAACTCCAGATTGAGAAGAGATGCTAGCAGACAGCTCTCATACTGGTTCCAGTGCAGCATTATAATAAAGACCAAGAAAGCTACATGTTTCAAAAGTAGAAAACCAAACCAAACCAAAGGAGGGTGCTTACATAATATTTTGCTCACATTATTTGCCTGGCCCACACAGACTCCTGAATGTGCAGTTCTTGCCAATGATTAAATAAAATTCAAACTGCTTAAAATGGCCTAGCAAATCTTTTTACAATCTCATCTCAAACTAAATTTCTAAACTATTTCCTGTCACTACCCACATAGCATATAGCTTCTTGATGTTTCTATTACACACCCATTATTTTGACATATCTATGTCTTCATGTATGAAATCCTCTATATCTGGAATACCATTGTCATCACCACATCTACCATACATTATCTGTGAAACTTTCTTAAGTGATGCTTAAGAGTTAAATACTTTCTAATCTCTGCTTCTAGGTCACTATACATTTGGTGTTGCAAACTGTGAGCTCTCTGAAAGCAAAACCTATGTCTTATTTATTGGTATATTCAAAAAGCCTAGCATACACATCACATCCATGATCAATAAACACTGGTGGAAGGCAAGATATAACTAGCCCTTAAATGAAATATTTAAGTTTCATTATAAAATGCATAAAAACTCCCAATGCGGCCGGCTAGAGGCAGTGGCTCACGCCTGTAATCCCAGCACTTTGAGGGGGCCGAGGCAGGCAGATTACTTGAGGTCAGGAGTTCAAGACCAGCCTGGCCAACATGGTGAAACCCGGTCTTCACTAAAGTACAAAAATTAGCCAGGCATGGTGGCAGGTGCCTGTAATCCCAGCTACTCTGGAGGCTAAGGCAGGGGAATCATATGAATCAGGGAGGCCGAGGTTGCAGTGAGCCGAGATCGTGCCATTGCACTACAGCCTAGGTGACAGAATGAGACTCTGTCTCAAACAAACAAATGCAAAAACCTCTAATTCCTATCAAAATATCAAAAATATAACTCCACTGTTAGGGCTTTATTTTTAATATCTTTTGTTCTGAAATTATACCAACTTTTAAATTTCATAGTCATATTACACTAACATATTGCTAAATGGTAGTCAATATATTTATTTGATTTCTTTGTTTTTCATCAGAGCATGTGCTAAAGGAATAAGAGTATTTATCTTGTAATCTCCAACTGGCCAATTGTCATCACTGACAAGTAGCATATTCTCATAAATGCACATGTGGATGCTGACATTTTGTACACAGTTCTTGAGAAATACAAATTTAGCATAACCCTTCGTAAGGCATTTGAGTTTATATAGAATCACTGATTCTAAAATACTGAGTGCAGATAGAATTTGGCTCCATAAACACAGCAGTCAAATCCAAATGATAAGGAATGAACTGAATGGATGGCTAGACTTGATATACTTAAGAGTAGTTCTTCCTGCCTTGGTTATCATATCGAAAAGCAGAAAGAGGCAGCCTAGGTAAAACCTATACCTTACTCACTCTGCATTATTTTTAACTAATGTGTTATCTAGCACAGAAGTTCTCAAAGTGTTTGATTTAAGAACCCCTTTACATGTTTAAAATTGTTGGGGATCTCAAAAGAGATTTTGTTTATGTAGGTTATAACTGTCAATGTTAACTATATTCAAAATTAAAACTGAGAAAAATTTTAATGGCAAGAATCCACAAGCACATATATCATTAGCCATCAGAAAGATGATACCATTAAGTTTCATGTAGCCTCTGGAAAACTTCATTGTTTACTTGCAGGAGAATGAGGATGAAAAAGGAGATTCTCACAGATACCCTGAAAGAATTGTGCAGACTCCCAGGGGTCCCTGGACCATACTTTGAGTACTGCTGGCATAGCATCATAGCATATTAGGTGCAAATAAACACGTTTATTGAAATACTAATTAGTGATAGCATAAGGTTATGGCCAATATATATTACCAGTGGTGCACCTACACAACTATGTATAATGAGCAATGACCAGAGCTTGCTTGCTTTTGCACTTTTATTGCCACATCAATCAATCAGTTTCAGTTTCTAGCCAATAGATTAGCAAATAGAAAACCCTAAGACAACAACAACAAAAAAAGTTATGAAAGGACAATTGTCTACCTTGTTTGAAATCTTTGTTTATAATGATATAAAAGCAGACAGGTAGAAAGAAGGGGAGGGAGGGAATGTTTGATGGATTCAATGAAGGCTGAAATTAAACATCTTAACAACCACCAAATTAATCATTCCGCCACTTGCTTTCAGATTCATAACATTATGAGACATCACGTAGATAAAGAAAAAAGTCTAAATTGGTCCAGTTATAGTATTTATTACTGAATTTTAAAGTGCTGCATTTGACACAGTCTCTATAAAACTCTTATAAAACATTCAGAGCTGCCCTAGCTGTTCCATAGCTTAGATCCCCTTTTCCCTTTTCTTCTCAGTTTAATATGTTTGCAAATAAAAGCATAAATAAATGATAATGATGTCTTCTATTTTTAAGCATTTTGTTATATGTTATTTAATCTGAGAGTCAGAATAGAACGAACTAATGTTCTCTTTAGCAAACTGTAAATACACTTTGAACAAGAATTTGAACCTACATACTTCTTAGATACTATAGTCATTGCTTTCTTGCTTCTGCTTTGAGTGTTCTTTACAATTTTCAGCCTGTTGCCCATTTCAAGTAGATTAGAGAGTCAAATAAATCATCCCAGTGGAGGACAATCTTAAAATGAAATGTCTGTTGGGGAAATAGCTTTTCCATTTATTAATATTAATTTTTAACTTTACCATATGTTCTGTTCATTTTTCCGCCTCTGAAAGTCAGAGCTCATGGTGTGCATGTGTTTTTCTGAAGACTTGAAAGAATGATGTTACCCACCCAGTGGTCAGTTTATAGCCTTCCCATTCCCAGTTCTTTATCCTGATTTTAGCTCAATCCCAGGTATGGCCACATTCTGGTAAATCCCTTAAGCAAGAAATACTGCAGCCAATTTAAACAAAAGAAAGGGAGGGAGTGCTGCTGTGAAAGACAACCATGCCAATGGGAAAAACCGAAATCAACTATTTGCCAATACTCTGTGGCCTGAGGGTTAACGTAGTGTCCAAACAGAACTTATTAAATGAGCTTTAATATTGAAGCATCACAGAATCGGGAAAAGAATCAACCAACTCAAGGTGATGAAATGTTTTTCTGTTTCAGCACTGAGTTTTATCTTCAGAAAGCCGGATAAACACAATATATTAGAAGTATATTTTATATTATTAATTTTTAGAAGACTATATTTTTATTGGGTATATGTTCGAATATAATTTATTTATGAATGGATTTATATTTGTATTAATAAGCCCAACAAGATGACATTGTGCATTCAAATCTGTTTGCTTTGTGTAGATGAATGTAGTGGTTGGTAAAGTTAAAACCAGGAAACTTTTGAAATTGTCAAATTAGGAAGAGAGTGGCTATCAGTTGAATTTTCATAAGCAACTTGATCTGTTGGTTTAAACAAAAAGGGGACTATAAAATGTTAGGAAATTATTGGCCCAGCACAGTGGCTCATGCCTGTAATCCTAGCACTTTGCGAGGCTAAAGCATGTAGATTACTTGAGGTCAGTAGTTCGAGACCAGCCTGGCCAATATGGCAAAACCCCATCTCAACTAAAAATAAGAAAATTAGCTGGGCATGGTGGCCCGCGCCTGCAATTCCAGCTACTCAGGAGGCTGAGGCAGGAGAATCGCCTGAACCTGGGAGGCAAAGGTTGCAGTTAGCCAAGATCCCGCCACTGCACTCCAGCCTGGGCAGCAAAGTGAGACTTAAAAAAAAAAAGAAAAAGAAGACGAAAGAAAAAAAAAATTACAGTTAGAAACTATAGAGACTCCTCTGACATTAGCCCTTCATAGTCTCCACTATACCCTCCTTCCTCCTTCTAAAAATCCTCTCTATACAAATCACAGAAGTAAGAAAATAGATGCTTGAAAGAATGAAAGAAAATAGTAGAGAAAAAAGAAAAACTAAATGTTTCTACTAACTAAAACAATGACTGAGGATTATAGGCTTTGTCAAAGGCTTTTTAATGTGACATTAAAATACCTGACTTAAAAGCAGATGCATAAAAATACTACCACAATGTACTTAGACATTTCATGTATATTAGTATTATGTTATCCTCCTGAGTCTTAAAGGATGTTTTTTTCCTAACAAGATAATATTAGCAGCCACTTATTTTTGTCCATCTTTTGTGGTATTTAAGCCTCACACTAACTCTGCAAGGTAATTGGTTAGGATTTTAACCCAGATACTTTTTTCTCCAAATCCTTCATTCTTTCCACTTAAGCTAAAATACTGTCTAAGCCACTGCTTTCTGGAAAAGAATACATATTTCCCTCTATACCTTTCATGTTAGAGTTAATAAGACTCACTCACCAAGGAAGGGAGTGGGGTGGGAGGGGCATGGGAGAAGAGACTAAACTCTAGCTACTTGTGTAAGACGGATTCTGACGATAACCAAGTAACTTTCCATTTCTGGAGGCAATAAAATCCACACTAAACAAAAAAACACTGACTTTCTCTTTGCTGTAGACATCAATACACTCCTGCCATTATGTCCAGCAACAAACTTGTTATGTTAGGTTTTCTTGTAAGTAGATTGGGCAAAGACCATGGTCCAATGGGGTCAGCATTTGGTAGCCTAAAAATTGTAGCACAATCGCTATAAGATGGTGTTTCTCTATTTTCTGAAAAAGATGACCAAAAATAAAAATGAGGAAGAGAAAGAGAAAGAAAGAAAAAAAGAAAGAAAGAAAGAAAGAAAGAAAGAAAGAAAGAAAGAAAGAAAGAGAAAGAAAGGAAAGAAAGAGAAGAAAGAGAAGGAAGGGAAGGAAGGGAAGGCAGGAAGGGAGGGAGGGGGAAGGAAGGAAAGCAATAAAAAGAAAGAAAGGAAGAAAGAAGAAAGAAAGGAAGAAAACACGAAAGTGAAAGAAAGCAAGAAAGGGAAGGAGGTAAGGAAGGAAGGAAAAAAGGAAGGAAGAAGGGAGGGAGAGAGGAATGGAGGGGGGGAGGAAGGAAGGAAAGAAAGAAAAAGAAAAGAAGGATGGAAGGAGGAGGAAGGAAGCAAAAAAGAAGAAGGAAAGAAGGAAAGAAAAAATAAAAGAAAAAAGAAAGAGAAGGAAGAAAGGAGAAAAGAAAGAAAGAAAGAAAGAAAAAGAAAGAAAGAAAGAAAGAAAGAAAGAAAGAAAGAAAGAAAGAAAGAAAGAAAGAAAGAAAGGAAGGAAGGAAGGAAGGAAGGAAGGAAGGAAGGAAGGAAGGAAGGAAGGAAGGAAGGAGAAGGGAAGGGAAGAAGGCAAAAAGGAAGGAAGAAGGGAGGGAGGGAGGAATGGAGGGAGGGGGAGGAAGGAAAGAAGGAAAGAGAAAGGAAGGAAAGAAGAAAGGAAGGAAGGAGAAAAGAAAAGAAAGAAGAAAGAGGGAAGGAAGGAAAGAGAAGAAAAGAAAAGAAAAAAGAAAAGAAAGAAAGAAAGAGAAAGAAAAGAAAGGAGGGAGGGACAGAAGGAAGGAAGGAAAAAAGGAAGGAAGAAGGGAGGGAAGAATGGAGGGAGGGGGAGGAAGGAAGGAAAGAAAGAAAAAGAAAGAAAGGAAGAAAGGAAGTAAAGAAGGAAGGGGAAGGAAGGAAAGAAAGTAAAAGGAAGGAAGGAAGGAAAAAAGGAAAGAAGAAAGAAAGGGAGAAGGAAGGACGGGAGAGAGGGAAAGAAAAAGAAAGAAAGAGAGAGATATAAAAGAAAGAGAAAGAAAACGAAAGAAGGAAGAAAGGAGGGAAGAAAGAAATGAAGGAAGGAGAGAGAAAGAAAGAAGCGAGGGATGGAGGAAGGAGGGAAGGAAGGAAGGAGGGAAGGAAGGAGGGAAGGAAGGAAGGAAGGAAGGAAGGAAGGAAGGAAGGAAGGAAGGAAGGAAGGAAGGAAGGAAGGAAGGAGGGAAAAGTCAAGACCAAAACACCATATGAAAAACTAAAAAATATGCCAATATTGTCACAATAATAGGGAGCGAAACTCAACTTTAAAAGATTTCCTATGTGTCAAATATAAAGCCATGATTACTATTTGTATTTAGTCAGTGGCATTTGCCACTTGGTTACCAATCTGTCAACAGTGATTAATAGTTGAATTATAGTCAAGTAAGAGATGACTCCTATCCGACTGAGATGTTAATAAAAATGTATAGAGATTCATCTTCATTTTTACATTGTATTTATTTTGGGCTGTGAAATAATTTTGATTTGTCTTCAACATGAAGCATAAACTACCAATTTTAAAGTGATCTCTATAGGGAGTTTCATGCAGGCAATCAATAACATTTGGATCTCTCTAAAGAAGTAACAGTAAAACTTACTTATTTTCAAACACTTTAAGTCATGAAACTCTATATAATATTTAAATTCTCTTACTGGGGCCTAATAAGTAAAATAGATAAAAGTGTAATGCTTTGGTGAACTCCGATTGGAAAGTGCTCAAGACCCTGCCCAATATCAGACCTTGGTCTCCACCTTCAACCACTCTCTTGAGAATAAGACTTGATGTATTCCTTAGAACTCCATGGAACTTAATTATTTAATATAATCAATGACACAATTTACTGATTTTTAAATTCAAACTGAAAACCAATTGTCATCTGAGCTGCAACTATAGAGTGATTAATTTTTTCAGGAACAAGAATACTGTGATTTATACAGTCCCATGAGTGCTGTTCATTTCAGCGTAGTCCAATTTGGAAACCAGGCACTTACTCCACTAATGATAACGTTGTTCAGAATAGTTTCAAAATGTCTGTTTCAGTACTGCCATACAGAAGATTTGCATGGTCTTCTGGATTCTGTCAATATTGTCCATTATTAAATTTTGAAAGCAAAGTTGATATTTTGTAATAATCAAAATCATTCACAACAAAAACTGTTGATGGCTGTAAATGGCTTGGCAGAATAATACTGCTTGTTTACTTATTCATTTGTTTTAAAGAAACTTCCATGTGACTATAAAACATTAAGATTTCTTTGTGCTGCTTAAACACTTTTTTAAAAAGAAAAGAAAATCCAGAGATCTAAAAGCAATGTAATTTTTAAAAAGGATAGAATTTTATAAAGTGGCTATTTTGAAGATGACAACGCTTTTGTGAATGTATACATTCTTGGTAAATAGCACCACTTTTAAATAAGAATTTTTCATATAGGAATAATCTGCTGCTAAAAGTCTTGACAGCTCAGCGTTTCCCATTACAAACCAAGGGAAAGGTTATGGTAAAAATTAATTGGCTAGTTTCTCCATGGAACATTTATGGCATTCGAAATATGCTATTTAAAAAAAGACATTATGATCAGAAAAAAACAATTAGAGGTATAAGGAGATGAGAAAGAATTTCAGCAAAACCACATTTGGATTGACTTTTAAAATATTTTTTCTTATGTTTTAATATTATTTAATAAGTGTTATTTGAAGATGATGATTTTAAAGAGTAATACAAATGCTAATAAGATGATAAAATACAGAGTAGAAGAGTCAGTCTGGGAAAGTCTGTCTGTATATTGGGAGGTCACTTAAGACTGAAATTCAATTAAATGCTTGAGGCTGTCTGCCATGCTCCAAACACTTGCACAAACTTTAAGTCATTTAATCTTCAAGGCAATCTTACGAGGTACATAAAGTTACCTTTATGTTAGAAATGAAAGAAACAAGACTCAGAGAGGTAAAATCATTTGCCTGCAACTTCTGATGAAACTGTCTTCTAGCTCTAAACCCAAAGCCCTTTCGATTACTTCATTTGAACTCAGGGGTTAAAGCCCACAAGCTAAGCATCATCAATCAGGGAAAATCAGGCAACAAGGGAATTCTAACAGATTAGAATACAAGATGAAGATGGCCCCACGATCCAGTTCCTTGGACAGGAAGCACTGATGGAGATGTGACTTCCTGGGTTTAAGTGAAATGTGTAATCAGTCAATTTATACAAAAAGAGGAAGATCCAGTATTGGACACAAAGCTCATTGAGGTGAATAGGAGATCTGGTGGAAGAAAATAGAATTAAATTAGATATGACCCTTATCACCTAGCTCTTTATAAGAATACCCTTCCAGCTGGGCGTAGTGGCTCATGCCTGTATTCCCATGACTTTGGGAGGCTGGGGCCAGTGGATCACCTGAGGTCAGGAGTTTGAGACCAGCCTTGCCAACATAGTGAAACCCCATCTCTACTAAAAATACAAGTGGCACACGCCTGTAGCATCAGCTACTCAGGAGGCTGAGGTGGGATGATCACTTGAGCCCAGGAGGCAGAAGTTCCAGTGAGCCAAGATCAGCCACTGCACTCCAGCCTGGGCAACAGAGCAAGACTCCATTTCAAAAAAAAAAAAAAAGACAGAGAATACCCTTCCAAGTCTCAAATGATTTTTCTATAGACTCCTATTCTCTCTTGGGAAGAGGGGAAAAGCATCAGGTAAGACATAACTACTTTCTTTCGGCTTGAGGATTTCTGAGGGTAGAATAAAAATCTTGAACAAAAGCCATACCTCCACAACATTTTCATGTCCATCTTGGTACACCACTGTGTTCCTAAAATCTTGCCTAGCAGAAGCAAGCCACACCTGGTAGTGATTTTGTACAACTCATTTGTCCCAGGGTTGTTCAGCCAATGACTTGGTGAAAAGTAGTTTAGATAAATTAATGAATGCTAAATGTATAATACATTATTACAAAACTAATATGTTACAAAGAAATACCATCTCCTCTAATATTTAAATCATAGAAAAAGAATAAACTAAGTTTGTTATACACCTATCATTTAATAACTATAATAACCACATAAGGTAGACATAAATAAACTTCCCCAGGTTCACAGAGGCAGTAGCACTGAGACTAGGATTTAGATACCATCTGCCAGGTTTATACCCTGCTCTTTAGACTCTTTCTGCTTCAGACAAAAATTACTTCAACATAAACACACATACACACCATACACACACACACACACACACACACACACTCCACAGCTCTTGGCTGCCAATATCAAGATAATACATCATCCAATTGTATAGGCTATTGGTCTTCCATTGTCAAACAGTTTTAAGTTCTCAGATTTTACTTGCAAATCCACTATGAGATTCTTCTGTATTCTGTAATTTGCAGTATGTATTTTGAAGCTAATCTAAACGCAAAAACAGTGCTTATCTGAAAAATTTCTACAATGGCACTATTACTAAATGTAATTACATATTTCATTACCTTCTGCTGTGATCTGAATGTTTGTCTCTTCCATAACTCATGTTGAAATTTAATTGTAACAGTATTAAGAGACCAGATATTTAAAAGGTAATGAAGCCATGAGGGCTCCATCCTCAGGATGGGATTCGTGCCCTTATAAGAAGATGAGTTTGGCCCCTTCTTGCTGTCTCTTGCCCTTTTTCCACCCACCATAAGATGACACAGCAAGAAGGCCCTTGACAGATGCCCCTCAATCTTGTAATTTCCAGTTTGAAGAACTCCGGGTCAATAAATTTCTGTAAGTATAAATTATTCAGTGTCAGATATTCTCTTGTAGCAGAAAAATTGGACTAAGATGCCCTCCCCCAAGATACTTCACCATGACTTAAGAATTCCACTGATATAACAATCCACATGAAAGTGCCTCTCTGAAATAGACCAAGGGTAGTATTCTGAGTTTCTAAAGAAAGCTTGGAGATACAATTTCATTACAACAAATTTATCATTATCAATCATTTTGTGAATGACTATTCTATTTTTATTTACTAATTTGAACCAATTAGAAAATTAATTTGTACCAATTAAAAATACAGCTATAAACTGATGGACTGCATATACGACAGTTGTCCTGTAAGATGATAATGGCGCAGAAAAAATCTTATTGCTTAGTGACATCATTACTATTATAACATCGTAGTGCAATGCATTACTCATATACTTGCAGTAATGCTGGTGTAAACAAACCTACTATGCTGTCAGTCACATAAAAGTATAGCACATAAATTATGTAGGGTACATAACATTGATAATAATAATAAGCAACTCTGTGAGTGGCTTATATATTTACTACAGTATACTTTGTATCATTCTTTTAGAGTAATATATTATATGTAGAGAGAGTATATATAGAGTATATATATTTGAGATGGAGTCTCGCTCCAGTCGCACAGGCTGGAGTGCAGTGGCACCATCTCAGCTCACTGCAACCTCCACCACCTTGGTTCAAGTGATTCTCCTGCCTCAGTCTTCTGAGTAGCTGGGATTACAGATGCCCACCAACATGCCCAGCTAATTTTTGTATTTTTTAGTAGAGACAGGGTTTCATAATGTTGGCCAGGCTGGTCTCGAACTCCTGACCTCAGGTGATCTACCTGCCTCAGCCTCCCATAGTGCTAGGATTACAGACATGAGCCACTGCGCCCGGCCTCAATTTATATTTAAAAAGTTAACTGTAAAACAGCCTCAGGCAGGTCCTTCACGAGGTATTCCAGAAGAAGGCATTGTTATTCTGGAAGATGACCATTCCACGCATGCTATTACTTTTGAAGACCTCCCAGTGGGACAAGGGTGGAGGTCGAAGACAATCATAGTGATGGCTCTGACCTGTGTATTCCTAGACTAATGCATGTGTTAGTGTCTTCATTTTTAACCAAAAAAAATTGTTAAAGTTAAAAAAAAAATTAATGACAAATGATGACAGGATAAGAATATAAAGAAAGAAAATTCTATACAGTTTTACAAAGTGTTTGTGTTTTAAGCTGTTATTACAAAAAAGTCAAAAATGTTTTAAACATGTAAAAGTTGTAGTAACTAAGGCTAATTTATTATTAAAGAAAGAAAAATGCTTTTTTAAAATAAATTTAGTGTAGTCTAAGTGTATAGTGTTTATAAAGTCCACAATAGCATACAGTAAAGTTATAGGCCTTCACATCCACTCACCACCCACCGACGCACCCAGAGCAACTTTCAGTCCTGCAAGCTCCATTCATGGTAAGTACCCTATATGAGTGGATCATTTTATGCCATATTTTTACGGTACCTTTTTGATGTTTAGATATATTTAGACACACAAATACCATTATGTTACATTTGCCTACAGTGTTCAGTATAGTAACATGCTGTACAGGTTTGTAGCTTAAAAGCAATAGGCTATAGCATATACCCTAGGTGTATCGTAGGCTATACCATCTAGGTTTGTGTAAGTACACTCTATGATGGTCACACAATGACAAAATCACCTAAAAGTGCATTCCTCAGAATATATCTCCATTGTTCAGCAACGCATAACTGTGCCACCATAAAAGAAAGAAACTCCATCATAATGTTGTATTCTCTGTTTGCTCTTTGATATGGTTTGAGTATTTGTCCCCTTCAAATCTCATGTTAAAATATAACCCCCATTGTTGGAGATGGGGCCTGGTGGGAGGTGTTTGGATCATGGGGATGGATCCTCATGAACAGCTTAGCACCATCCCCTTGGTGATGAGTGAGTTCTTGCTCTGAGTTCACATGAGATCTGGTTGTTTAAAAGAGAGTAGCACCTGCCTCCTCTCTCTTGCTCCTGCTCGCACCGCGTGATGTGCCTGCTCCCACTTTGCCTTCCACCATCATTGTAAGCTCTTGAGGCCCTCACCAGAAGCCAAGCAGATACTTGTGCCATGCTTGTATAGTCTGCAGAACTGTGAACCAATTAAACTTCTCTTCTTTATAAATTACCCAGCCTTGAGTATTTCTTTACAGCAATGTAAAAATGGACCAGTACCCTCTTCGTATTTGGAAAGTCCGGTTTGAATCAATGAGAGGAGTTCATGATGACGTTGTACTCAATATTTAATCTCTTTGAATCTTTAATTCTCTTTCTTCCTTGATATCTTTTTCCCAGATTGTATGTGATTCTCCTTACTATATGATGTGCAATTTTCTTTCACATTTCCAGTCACGGTTTGTAATGTTATTTTTTGTGTAATTATTTGATTACTGTCATTCTCCCCAACTAGACCATAAGTACTCCAGCACCTTCTTGCTCAGTGGCTCAGTAAGTAAATATTCATTGATAAATAAATGAATAAACCTACTCCTCAGGATTATGTATTGTGAGATTTTTTAAAGATGCTAATTTTTTTCAACTGGAAAAAATGCTTTATAAACATAAGCTCTTATTGATCTACTGTTCTTATTTTTTCAATCAATATTCAAATTAAGGGAAAGTGATACTACATGTAACTGTCAGACTGGAAAATTCCCCAAAGTTTTGGGCTTTATAGCATTGGCAGTTGGCAAAAGTTCATCACCTCTGTCAGAGAGAAAAAGAAAGAGAAGCGATTCACCTCTCATATTACCTCTGGGGGCAAGCAACTCACATAATTGCTCTAGTAGGAGGGAAGAGAGAGAAAAAGCAAATTCAAACACATGAGACTGGTCATACAATACCAATATCTTTTGGAGATTTCTGGAAGTATTCCGATTTTTAGGGGTGCTATTTAATGTGCTATAATATTCAAATTCACTGAGGACATTATACTATAGTGAAAATGTTTTGTAGCCTATAATTTATTTTTTTTTAACCCATCCATCTAAGCTCTCTACAGGAAGAATAATTTCATGTCTTAAAGGTAATCTAACTACAAAAGTCACAAAGACTTTGGCAATAATCACCTCAATCATTCCAGCTAGCATTGTTATAAAGTAGGGCATAGAGAACTGCAAACAAATGTGTGGCACTCAGTCCAAGCTGGGAGAAACTATTGCACAACTGGGTTATGTTCAGAAACTGGTTGAAAACTGTGTGAGCATCGAGCCATGAAGATTTTACCTCCTGGGTTCCCACCTCTGCTTAATAGTATTAACATGCCCAACTTCAAGACGGGCTGTTAATTTTGATTAGGGATCGTACTCCCAGTCAAGTGAGGGCACAGAAGAATGTGAGAGGTCAGATAAGAAGAACAAACCCTCTGATCTATTTCCACTAGCACAGTGGAGGGGTTGTGATTTTGAAGTCTATTAGGAGATACCTTTGTGGTCTCCTTGGTGAAGGGAATTCCCAGAAAAAGCCAACTCTGAATATGCATATCTGGAGGCAGCATGTTTAATCATCACATTGCACATTGGAAGAGGTCAAACCAGCACAATGTGCTTATGCTGAAAACAGAGGTTGTGTTCCTTTTCCCTATCCAGGATGCAAATTGCTTCTCCAAAGAGTTGACTTCATTATAAAGAAATGATACTGCCTGAGTTTGAGAGGACTATCACCAAGGGCAGTGACCTTCTGTCTGATCTGAATATCAGCTTATCTTGGTGCTGAATAATGCATAGCTATATTTATGTTCTCATTTAAATATCACTTAATATTTAAGTTTCTATTGCCCATTCACTGTTATAATAAGTTATTCCAAAATAGTACAGACAACATGGGTACTATAAATGCAGCCATGTTGAGGTTTTGGTTTTCTCAAGAAGATTATATCAACCTCAGTCATCAGGAAAGAGTTGTCCTGGAATCTGGGGCATGCTACCTCATCAACTCTTGATCAACCTTAAAAGATTTTTGCAGTATTTGTTCTAGGGAGACGTGAGGACATTTCATCTTTGTCAAAAACAGCCATAGTAATTAGGAAATGAACTAAGTTTTAAGAAGATCATTTAAAACTTCAATCATGTTAATGGGATTTTTAAGAACTCAATAAAGACGTCATTCTGATTTAATTGCACTGGCTATTGGTTTATTAAACACTTCATTATGTGTCCCTTTATACACCATAGATGAATTCTAATTGACAACAAACGTCCAAAATGAAGAACAAATTGAAAACTCAAGATTTCTAAGCACCCAATGTTGGAGCAAAGAAGATGACAAAAATTCTATGTGATTTGCTCTCCCATTTTTTTTCAAACAGATGCTTCATTTTGAAAATTATGAATATGGAATTATATTCATAGTTTCAGAATAACCTTAGACATTCCATACGTATCTTTTATATAGTTCCATTTGCACTGGACTTGGAGCCCAACAACATCAGTAAATCTCATTTCTTCCCTAAGCATGGGCATAGATTATTCAACCTCTGGATGCCAGTTTGCTCTACTGTAAGATGGAAGTGTTGAGTTAGGTGTTCATCCTGCTTCTTCTCTTTTGTGTATTACTCGTAGCATTTCTTTTAGGTAGATGTAGAACCATGTCTACCTCTCAAAACTCAAAGTCTAAGGGATAGACTCAAGGTCACATATATTCTGAGGAAGCAGCCAGGCTTTGAAGACATTATGACTGTTAATAACCAAATCATGCTTCCTCTCTTAAAAATAGTAGAGGGAAGGAAAATGCTGCATCTACGTTGATGAGTAAAAGAACACCCACAATTAACTCAGTACAATTCAAGACCATCCAAATTCTGATTCTATCTTCGTTAAAAATTATAAGGCAGAAATACAGAGATTTTAAATTATAGCTGGTAAGATTTTAAAAAATGAACTTTTAAAAGTCTAAATCATATTTGGACAAAATTATTGATATAACTAATCATTCATTTTAGAGAGAAATCACACCAAAATATGATTTAATTGCAAAGACAACCAGCACCATACTTATGTTAAGAAAAAGCAAAAATAATGAAATAATGTATCTCCTACTCCCAGTATAGGCCTTTTTATTTACAAAATTAATTATGACAACGAGATTAAGAGGTTTCAAATGCAGACTGCTGCACCATACTTTGGTAGTGCAATAACAACAATTATATTTGGAAGCTTTTAAATTAAAAATGTAAAAGCTTCCTATTTATCTTTTTGCCTCAATTAGTTGCTAAGCAAGTACCATGCTGAAGGTTGCATTCATGAAAAAAGCTGGTGGTTGCAAATCAGTGTTCTCTGAAGGATTCGCCGCAATTCTTTAAATGAGATGTCATAAATGCCCCATAACAATGCATTTAGTTTCAATTTAATATGATCACTTTTATATGTTAAACAGTAAAAAATGAATTCAGTGCCTACATAGGCCTCTAAACTGTCAATTTGCCTCCTAATCCTCCCACCAGCCTCTCTAAAATAAAAAAAAATAAGAAAAAGCATTTGGGGAATATATAAAACCAGCATGCCGCACATTACTCTTATACTTCTGGTACTATAGCCGCAAATGTCTTCTCTGAGCAAAGGATGATTTATCTAAGGTGAATAAAGAATACACAGTTTGGCTAATGAATTTAAAACATGAAATAATAGTTTTAGTGTAAAAATCAAAGCTAAAATCACTGACTAGTAGGCCTGGGAGTGGCGATGATATATATGAGACCAGTGTTAAGGATATTATTTCCTTCCCTTATATACTGCCTAGGGGAAACGGCAGTACATGAGTTCAATCTCAAGTCCCAAACTGTCACTACTGCCACTGCAGCGGTTAATATAATAATTCCATTGAGGTCTTAGTTCTTGCCCTCAGAGTGGTTTAACAGGTTCCACTTTTTAAAAATAATTACCACTAACGTGCCAGGCCCTCTGCTAGGTGCTTTATACGATCTTAACAACCCCCAAATTCGTTTTGTATTAGCTCTATTTTAAAGATGAAGAAATCTAGGTTCAGGCTAAGGATCCCAGAGCAAGTAAATTATAGAGTCTGTGTCTGAATACAAGTCAGCTTAACTTCACAGCCCATGCCTTCTCCACAACCTGCACCGTATCCAAATGCTAAAGAAAGGTTTCGGCATTCTGCCTCCCAATGTCCTCCTGTACCTGAATGCTGAGGAGTATGAATCATACGTTTACCTTGACTGAGTGTTGTGTATGCATCCACACAGATGGCACTTTGAAACCTGTCTACATAGTGCCATGATGTGTTTTCTTTCACAAAGAGAAAGGAACCCCCTGAAAAAGAAACTCACCTCTACTTCGTCATCTTTCCTCTAATGCACCTGTTACAGTGTCTCCCACTCATTGGGCCAACCTGCTTGGAAGAAGCATCTCTTCTCATGGCAATTTGGACTCCATCCTGACTTGCTGGGCTCATTTTCTAATTGCTAAAGCCACTGACATGCCTCATTTGTCCTCTCTGGAGTGTTTAACACTGATGGTCATTAGTTCTTCACAAAACGTTCCTCTGGTTTCTGATTTTCCTCCTTCTTCTCTGGCTGCCACCTCTCACCATTTCCAATAGGCTTCTCTTCTTCTATCTACCTCTAAAATGCTACTGGCTCTGCAGTTTTCATTCCGAAACTTTGTATGTACTCTATATACTCAACCTGAGTGATATCATCTGAACACTGAGGGTTCTTGTTGAGAAGATATTTACCATAAGCTTCTCATATTCTTTCATGTCTTATGAAGAGAGGTACTAACTTCCCTTTGTATAAAATCATCCTTTTAATAGTGACCAGCTTGGAAGGTAGATACAGTGTCTCCTTCTCCATAAAAAAGCACATTTCCCTATAGGCTTAGAAGATATAATGTCCCCCTCCTGAACAAAGGCAGCCATGTTTATTGTCCATTGTAAAAGATTTAGGCTCCCTAAACTCAGGTTTCCACTCCTGAGATGCAACCCACTGCCTGTATAGCTGCCATCTGGCATGCTTTAAGTTACCCCATGATGATACTCTGGCTACTGCTATTTATGTGAGTAATCAACTACCCTTCATTTGGACCCAGGAGTTTCATGTCTTCTATCAGCATCCACGATCCTTGAAATTGTGACAAACTAACTTATTAATTTTGAAGTAAGATACAATATCCGGCCCTTCACAGTATTTAACAATACCCTATACTAGTTACGACACCATAGATTGTAAATAGAAGAATGGAAAGAGGAATGACAGAACAAAAGAATATATATATATACACACACACACACACATATATATACACATACACACATATACACACACCCACACAAGCATATTCATAACATATGTATGTATATATACATATATTCTGATATGCATCTTATATATTTATCTATATATAGATATAGATATCTGAGAGAGAGAGAGAGGAAGGAAGGAAGGAAGGAAGGAAGGAAGGAAGGAAGGAAGGAAGGAAGGAAGGAAGGAAGGAAGGAAGGAAGGTGGTAGGAAGAGCCACCTTTGGGAAATGTGCCAGATTGGTTTAGGCTAATCAGGTCACATTCCTAGACCTTGGAGTACTGTCAACTTCCTCCAAAGACATGGACTGGATGGGGAAAGGATGGCCACATGAAATAAAATCTGACTATTGTTATTAAGAAAGAAGAGGAAATTGATGCTGGGTAGGCCATTACCAAATGTCTGCTGCACTCCTGAATGTATACCCTTGACTCCATTTGTATTCCAAACCAATTTTTAAAATTGTTTCATGAATTCCTCCATCTGGCTTTCTCATCGGCACCTAAAACATGGCATGCCTATCCTCATTATCTTTCTTTTTCTGAATTATCTACCTCAGTAAATAGCACAATTATCTACACAGTCAACCAACCCCAAAATGTGAAAGTCATCCTAATTTTCTGCATGCCTCCTACCCCTACATCTAATCAATTACTAACTTCATTTGATTCTACTTCTAAGTAATTCTTTAAATTATCCTCTTGTTTACATTCCCAACAGAATTTCCTTGATTCAAGTCATCATTGCTTTTCCTGTATTACCACAATGCCATTTTAACTGGCATTCCTGCTTTCGAGTTTGCCTGCCGCTAAACTATCATGCACTATCCACAATACTGTTACATTTGTTTTGGAAAACGAAAACTTTAATTGGTCTGAACCATATTTAAAATTATCTCATGCCATCAGATAAAGACGAACTTTTTAATGTGTCCCTTCATAATCTAACCTCAACATCCTTTCCACTCCAACCCTTCTATACAAAGTTTTGCAAATATACCCTTCTCATTCTTGCCAACTTGACTCAGGCTGTCTCCTCTGCCTGAAATACCTGCCCCTCCAACAAAGTCTGAGTAATTCCCACTTAGCCAGTCTCAAGACTGAATTCAAGCTCCAAGCAGCACTTTATTTTTTTATTTCAGCTGAGACAGCTAAGGGGCCCCTTTTTTGTATCTCTGCTGTCAGAACCTGAAGCTTCCAGCATGTGCTTCTACTGAAGTACTTCCATCACTGCATTGTCATCAGTGGCTTCCTTTTCTTTCTCTCTCTTCTAATAGACTGTGAGTTCCTTGGTGGCAGAAGTCAATCTTGAGCACCCATCATCCATCATATAGCTAACCCAAAATGGAGACTCATTATCATTGAATGCTGAATGAACATATTAAGATTCTGCAATGAATGCAGAGTTAAGATTCAGTTTTGCAGGATAGTCATACGGGCTATCTGCAGTGCCTATATTACAGCGATTGCTAACTATTTTAAATTTCACTCCTTAGTTCATGAATATTATTCCTGTAAATGTCATTTGACTTGTAGGACTGCTAATGTTGTATATTAACAACCTGTATTAATGCCTACTTGTAGAGATTGATTCTTGATGATGCCAAATGCATTAGGGCTAGGGATGTGTGATTTTAATGCATTCAGGACTGTGCTCTATTGCTCCAACCACAACAATCAGCTACAGATTGCCAACTGGAATGATGTAACAGTTTCCTAATGTGAATAGGCAAAGCGGTTGATTGATCTGACCAGCAGATGTACTCAGGGAGTCCAGAAACACTGTTATCACTATCTACATACTGACCAGGACTCATTCTTTTAAGAGAACAAAGTTTAGAATATATTTCTAATAATCCTATTGCTATTCCTGAATACATAATAAAAACAAGTATTACAATAGCTAATATTTATTGTACATTTACTACCAGTCACATTGTTAAGCATTTTGCTTCAGTATTTATATTATTTCATTCAATTTTCTCAAGATGACTGAAGTATTTTCATCATCTGTGTTTGACAGTGCATTGGCATACCATTGATGTGGAACAAATTGCAACAAACTCAATAGCTTAAAACAACATCTATTCTGTAGGTCAGAATGCTGGGCACAGTATCAACTGAGTTCTCTCCTAAGTGTCTCACGGGGCTGCAATCAAGGCGTCAATCTGAGCTGTGGTCTCACCGGAGGCTCAAGGTCCTCATCTCTGCTTGTTTTTGAAGCTGTAGAACCCAGAAGCCAAATTGTTGAAGTCCAACAGAAGAATCTCTCTCACACTTTAAATCTTCTTGATTTGTCTGTCTCTGACCTCTAGCTCCACATTTTTAAAGTTTATGTGATTAGGTTAGGCCTATCTACATATTTTTCTTTTGATTAACTTGAGGTCAACTGACTGGTAACCTTAAATACATCTGCAAAATCCCCTTTGCCAGATAATGTAACATAATCATGAGAGTGAGACCTCATCCTATTCATAGGTTCTGCTTACACTCAATATGAAGGAATTATATGAGGATGAGAATCATTGATGGTCATCTTAAAATTCTACCTACCACAACTAGTGAGGAACCTGCAGCTTACACAAGTTATGTTACAGGGCCAAAGCCGAACATATATGAAGTGCAGATCCAGAGATCAAAACTAGACCCATGCTATGCAAAGCTTTTGACACTAATGCCTACGATGTTTTTCTGATGCTTGAGTAACTACGGCTTTGATGATCAAGTTGAAATATATAAATGTTAACCCCTTCACACTAGTTCACTTACTTTTAGGGAAAGGGTAGTTTCCTTATTTTTTAAAGAAGCTTTTAGTCTGGGTGCCGTGGCTTACGTCTGTAATCCCAGCATTTCGGGAGGCCGAGGTGGGTGGATCACCTGAGGTCAGAAGTTCGAGACCAGCCTGGTCAACATAGTGAAACCCCGTCTGTATTAAAAATACAAAACTTAGCAGGGCATGGTGGCAGGTGCCTGTAGTCCCAGCTACTCAGGAGGCTAAGACAGGAGAATCACTTGAACGTGGGAAGTAGAGGTTGCAGTAAGCCAAGATTGGGCCACTGCTCTCCAGCTTGGGTGACAGAGCGAGACTCCATCTCAAAAAAAAAAAAAAAAAAACAAAGAAAAAAAAGTTTTTAAAAGGCCAACCTCAAGTTAACTTCATCATGGGATGCATCTAAGCACAATTGCTAGTGTGTGTGTGTGTGTGTGTGTGTATACATATATATATAGAGAGAGAGAGTAAATTGCAGCTTCTGTCAGGCCACTCCTCAGCTCAAAATCTTTCATCAGCTTTCTCCCTCTTGCTGTGTTTAATCCATATAGTCTGATTCCACCCTATGTTTCCATCCTTATTTTGACTCCTTCCTGCCATGCACTTTATTTGTCTCTTTCTGCCATGTGCATTGTGGTCCAATGGCAATGCATACTGTTTACTCGGCCTGTGATTTGTTTCCTCCTTTATCCTTCATTCTTCAAACCTCGGCTCAAATCTCTTCTAAGAAACCTTTCCCAGCTCTTTCTATATACATTGACCCTACCCTTCTAAGACTTCCTATTACACTTAAAGTCAGTAGCATACATCAGCATTTCATTATTCTCTAACTTTTCACGGATGTTTGCTGAGTTTTCCTAAATAGTTTGCAAATTATTTTGAGCAGCATCGTGATATTCTCCTTCGAGAACCTCCAACACCCCTGAGAGCAGCATAAAAAATGCATGGTAGGCTCTCAACATATACAGGTTGGCCAACTGATTGGTGGAGTTCCCCCAAGTTGAATTCTTCCTACTCAACCAAGGAAATGTGCCCAATGTTTAGAAAGCCGTTTTAGCTCATCCAAAGAAGCAAACTGTTGTCATTATGCATTCAGTTTGGTTTTGGACATCAGTACCAGGAATCTGTATGGCTGCATGCCTTTTTATTCCGGAATAGGCTCCTTCTACCCTGAGGCTAACAGAACCAGCCCAAGCTTACAGAACAAACTTTTCTAACATTCCATTAGCTTGCATGTTGTTCCCATCAATGACTCCTAGAGTTTTATTTTGATTAAGAATAAGACGACATGATATTTGAGGATTTGGGTTTATGTGCAAAGTTAAAACAAAACATCTAAATTTGTTTTCTTTCCCAGCAAAAATATTAGAAAATGTGGAGATATACAATGCTCAAAAAATGCAAAAAGTATGAAGGATAGAATAATGAAAACTAATTGTATGCAGCACTGGATGCTGCATTGGTTTTAGCATCTTGAGAATAGCTTGGCATTTACAGGAGAGTTCAGAAAATGGCTACTCCTAATTTCTGTTTGCCATATTTTCCCAAGATCTGTATAGCATTATTAATTTAAATTATTTATGATAATATCAGAAAGAAATACTCTTCATGTTGTGGGATAAATCGCACTAGTCAGAAGCGACTCACATAAAATGAAAGACTTCCGTCTGCTACACCAGCCAGGGAGAGAGACAGTATTGTATGCCGTGGCTTTCTAAGCCTTCATTATAAACTCCTCCTAGGTCCCCTCCCTCATCAGGGCCAGCGAGAGCATCAGTAGGTTAATAACAAGGAAAAAGTAAGTTTATTCCTCACTACTCCATCAGGATTCAACGCAACTCAGAGCTAGAATAATGAGAAACATTTAATATTTTATTGATTTTTTTCTACAACCACAAGAATAGGTAATGCCTTCCAGTTTAGGACTCATATTTAACAGGAAGGTGAAACACATGTCCAATCCCTCCTCAAAGGTTGAAACCTTTGGCTTGATTATCTCCCTGCATTTCTATTTGTTTTTGTTTTACTGGACAGAATCATGTGGTTCTTTTATTTCTGAGCTCTTGCATGCTTCCCTTTCTAAAGCTAAATGATCTGAATTGTATCAGTTTTAATCATGTGTTTTCACATGGACACAGCCGGACTGCATTTGTGAGAGATGGGAATATTCATGCCCTGGACTTTCTAGCATAGAGACTGGCCTTGGAGAGGCAGGGGACAAAGAGACAGCCAACAGTGATTCTGACATTTGTAGGACAACCATCATGCAGCCGAAACAAAGTAGGTTGACTATCATTTCTTCTTCTTGGGCCCTCATTTTGCTAAATAAAACCAAATGGAAACTGGGTGAAGTGTACACTGGACTTTTATTTTGTATTTTTTCACCTCAATGTGTATCTAGAATTATATTTACAGAAAACATTAAATCAAAGTAAATAGATAAATTTTAAAAACCCAATGATTCATAAGGATGAAGAAGCGTGAAATGGAGTGAACATTTATTAAGCAGCTTCTTTGTGCCCAGCACCATGGTAGAAGCTTTAAGTTTGGTGTTTTGACCTGCCACAAATGTTTGAGGCAGGCATTACTAGGAACACTTTAGAAATGAGGAAGTTAAGCCTCACAGACGATTAACAACATAAGCAACAAAAGATGATGATGAAATTCAAACTCTAGTCTTCAAAGATTCTTCTCTTTCCACCGTATTACACTACTCTATTTTAACTGGCTTCCCACTATTTTAATGCTGGGCTAAGCTGCCATGTAAGGAATTTCCAGCAAAGCAAAAGCTAAAAGCACTGTGTTTTTTTTTTTTTTTTTTTTTTTTTTTTTTAGCATTAAATAGTCTCAGCATGCTAATGAGCTCTCTTAGTCTAGTGTCAGCAAAATAACACTGTTGGAAAAATTATTCACCAACTCGTTTATCAGACTCAAAGTTCCTTTTCTTTTTTCTTTTTCTTTTTCTTTTTTTTTTTTTTTTTTTTTTTTTTTTTTTGGTTTTTTGAGACGGAGTTTTGCTCTGTCGCCAGGCTGGAGTGCTGTGATGCAATCTCGTTCACTGCAGCTCCCAACTCCCTGGTTCAAGTGATTCTCCTGCCTCAGCCTCCCAAGGAACTGGGATTACAGGCACCCGCCTCCATGCCCAGCTAATTTTTAGTAGAGACGAGGTTTCACTGTGTTGACCAGGATGGCCTCGAACTCCTGACCTCGTGATCCGCCCACCTCGGCCACAGACTTCCTTTTTAATTTCTCCCTCACTGAATCCTGGGGAGAAAAAAAGAGAGTGCTCCGATACTAGTGACGTTCGTAGTCTTCCCATATTTTAATTGTATTTTTTAGTAATTTTCAACGGCTATTTCTATTTATTCCTTTGACTCCCTATCACCATGGTGTCTAACTATCCAGACAAACACATTAAACTAAAACAAAACATATGAGAGAACTGAAAAGAAAAGCTTGCAGATCACTCTCCTCTGGAGCTAAGTTTTGTTGATTTAGAGATAACGGATTGTGTCTTGAAACCCTGTGGCTATGTTGGCAGTGTTAGCAACGGACTGTGATGGCAATTTGCTATTATTTAGCCACCGAGAGGAGATTTACCTACAAACCATTTTTTGTAATAGAAGAAGAGAAAAAGAAATGCAAGAGCATAAGACATGGAAAATAATCCGCTTTGATCTTGTAAATTCTTCACCCCTGAGAGTCATACTCCAGGACCCCAAACATGCCAAAGTGAAAACAAAGTACCTAGAAGAGAGAAGAGCTGTGCTTTTCTGTTTCATTTTAGTTTGCTTATCCAAGTCATTCCACCATTTATGGCTGTGAAAATGCAAAATGCCTCGAAATTTTGTCATTAATGAAATAAAGAAACTAGTCCAAGAGATCCAGTCATATAAATATAACTCTAATACAAATAGTGACTTTTGTTACATGACACAAGTAGGGAGAGGAAATAATGGCATAGGAATTTGTGGTTAGGGAGAGTAAGAATTCTGTAGAAAAAGAGAAAATTTTGCTATCTAATATTTTACAAACATGTTTAATGTCTCATCTTTTAAAAGTTTGATACCACCTACCCTCCTTCATGCTTTACCACGTGTGGTGAAGCACACACACACACAGATACACACACACACACACACATTCACAGAGACCCATTTGTTTTCTGAGAGTCACAGTCTCCATCTTTATAACATTCTGCTAGCTGCTTTTTAAAGACATATCACATCTACAAGGTTGAGGGAGGGATGCCCAGAATTCTTGGTATTTCTGAACCAAGGGCGAACACTGATAAAATGATCTTTAAAACACAAATCTCATCATGCATTTTCAATGGCCTTATTCTTTTTAACGTCAAAACGCAAATCTTCAACGTGGCCTCCCAGATCTAATGTGACGTAGCTGCTGCCCCATGGCATCTTCCGGAGCCAGCCTCTCCCAGCTTTATTCACTCTAGACTTAGCCTCATGTGGGCCCTCGAGCAGGCCACACTCTTCTTAACTCAGGCCCTCTGCCTAGGATGCTCTCTCTTTCTCTCTGAAGTTCCCCTTTAAAAATATTTTAAGTAATGTGTATTGACTTGACTGATTATACATGTAATGAATGCTCTTAGGTAAAATTTAGAAAATACTGAGAAGCTGAGAGGAAAAAAAAGTGGAGATTATAAGCTCACAATCCAGAGTCAACTATTAATATTTGATGTGGTTCTTTCTCCCTGTGAATCTACTTCTTAATACAAATCATGATCATCTTGTATTTGCTCAGATATTTTCTGGTGAGTGGAAAATACAGGTTTCTTTTTTAATCCTACTCATAATTGCTTTTGGAATTTTGGAAACATTTTTTAACACGTATTTCCTAAATGAGCAAAATCAGATGTAAACAGTAGCTCTGAGTAACTCCTCCACACATTTCTTCCACTGCCCATCAAATCCCCCATCCTGTCTCTTGACTGTATTATATAACTTAGAATTTTGGACCCCAATTTTCTTTACATTAATATTTATATTACCAAGTTTTTTTCAATAATAATTATTTTATTTCCTTATGGAGTTGTGTATACAAATTGTTCAGAAATCCATATTTTAACTAATTTTATGCCCACTTGTTCCATTATATTTTGATTTCCTCTTTCTTTATTTCCTAATTTTATATTTTTTCTCAGTCATCTGAACTACAATATCAAAATGACATTTTAGAGTACCTCCACCTTATATAGCTGAAAACATCCTGTTTTAATTATTTTCCCTTAAGTTCATATAGTCATGTCTTTGTGTCTTCATAACTGTTGTGGTTATAGAAGAAATGTCTGAAATCAGCCTGAATTTCTTCCATTTATATATATTATTCTACCTATAGTATTATAGAAATCTTCCTTTATAAAGATTTTTTTAAAGATTTTATCTGATTTTATGTTGATGTGCTATTGAAATGGGAAAGGTTCCCTTGTCCCCCTTGCAGGGCGTGTGATGAGGGTGTGGCTCACTGCTTCAGTGCCCCACACTCAGACCTCTAGGGGAGCATAGAGATGGGCAGGCTGTGGGGCCCTGACCCCATGGCAGTGTCTAGGGGTGAATGTTTACAGCTGAAGCCCCCGTGGGTGCGTGTTACAGGGTGCTCTTTTAGTTTGCCATCTATAGGTGGCTTGTATTAACCAGTTCAATTAGACCTTCAACCTTGTCGCTTTCTGTAACCCAGGGTTTCTTGTCTTGGTGTACCAGAAGAATCCAATCACACGTGACTTGGAGAATGAGTGCAAAGTTTTATTGAGTGGAAGTAGCTCTCCCCAGATGGGGGATCCAGAAGGGAGATGGTTTTCCCCTGGAGGTGGGCTGCTCGACAGCCCCAGCTCTCCTCTGATGGCCCCAGCCAAACTGCACCTCATCCCGCTGGTCAATGGCCTGCCAGTGTGCCTGTGTCTGTCAGGGCATTCATCTGCTGGCGTGTTCTTCTGCCGGCCACTTGTGTTTTCTTCTGCTGATGTGCTCCTCTGACATCTGGCTCCCTTTGTGTCCGCCTTGCTAGGGTCCCAGGTTTTTATAGGCATAGGATGGGGGCATGGCTGGCCAGGGTGGTCTTGGGAAATGCAACATTTGGGCGGGAATGCAGGAGTGCCTGTCCTCACCTAGGTCAATGGGGGTGGATCTCTAGCCAGGAACCATGCCCCCCTGCCCCCAGCACTTCCTTCCCTACTTCCATATCATTTAAAGAGGATGCTCTTCCCTTCACAGTACTCCCACATCAGTTTGTTTACTTTGATTTTACCCCAAATAAAGTAAAATTGTTCACTCTGTAATTAAGAATTATTCCAGTTCCTGGAGGTTTTATTCAGTTATGACTTTTCTCTGTGTTTCTATTCTGATTGTTCAACTTTCTTCCTCAGGGATACTTAATCTTTAAGTTGAATCTCAATCTCCATATTTGCTTGCCATATTTGTCCTGTTCTCACTCACTGTTCTTACCACTTTATTCTCTCCTGTGCACTTTGGGAGAAAGTCTCAGCTCTTCGCTGCATCATTGATTCATTTTCTCCAGTGTCAGTTATGCTCTTTACTGCACCAATTAGGAGGTGAATAGTATTACCATATTATAAAGTCTTGCAAAACTTCACTATCTTACTATATCTCTTTCCTTCTTGGCTTGTAATCTCTTCATTTTCATGTTTCTCCTTTGTTGATTTTTGTGTGTTTTTCATTGGGAGATCATGACTTCTTAAACCTTGTTAAGAGGTTAATATGTCTAATTGTTGATGCTTAGCAGGCTTAATGTAGAGAAGCTTAGAGCCTCCACTCCTTCTTTAACTCTCTGAACAAGTGAGGTTTATTTATTTATTTTATTTTTATTAGCTCTTTATTTTTTATTTGTTAATGAGAACATGAGTTTCCTTTATACTTTGAACTAATCCACTTTGGTTTTTTTTTTTTCTAATTTATTTATTATTAGTATTATACTTTAAGTTCTAGGGTACATGTGCATAATGTGCAGGTTTGTTACATATGTATACTTGTGCCATGTTGGTGTGCTGCACCCATCAACTCGTCAGCACCCATCAACTCGTCATTTACATCAGGTATAACTCCCAATGCAATCCCTCCCCCCTCCTCCCCCGCCATGATAGGCCCCAGTGTGTGATGTTCCCCTTCCCGAGTCCAAGTGATCTCATTGTTCAGTTCCCACCTATGAGTGAGAACATGCGGTGTTTGGTTTTCTGTTCTTGTGACAGTTTGCTAAGAATGATGGTTTCCAGCTGCATCCATGTCCCTACAAAGGACAAGAACTCATCCTTTTTTATGGCTGCATAGTATTCCATGGTGTATATGTGCCACATTTTCTTAATCCAGTCTGTCACTGATGGACATTTGGGTTGATTCCAAGTCTTTGCTATTGTGAATAGTGCTGCAATAAACATACGTGTGCATGTGTCTTTATAGCAGCATGATTTATAATCCTTTGGGTATATACCCGGTAATGGGATGGCTGGGTCATATGGTACATCTAGTTCTAGATCCTTGAGGAATTGCCATACTATTTTCCATAATGGTTGAACTAGTTTACAATCCCACCAACAGTGTAAAAGTGTTCCTATTTCTCTACATCCTCTCCAGCACCTGTTGTTTCCTGACTTTTTAATGATTGCCATTCTAACTGGTGTGAGATGGTATCTCATTGTGGTTTTGATTTGCATTTCTCTGATGGCCAGTGATGATGAGCATTTTTTCATGTGTCTGTTGGCTGTATGAATGTCTTCTTTTGAGAAATGTCTGTTCATATCCTTTGCCCACTTTTTGATGGGGTTGTTTGTTTTTTTATTGTAAATTTGTTTGAGTTCTTTGTAGCTTATCCACCATGATCAAGTGGGCTTCATCCCTGGGATGCAAGGCTGGTTCAACATTTGCAAATCAATAAACGTAATCCAGCATATAAACAGAACCAAAGACAAGAACCACATGATTATCTCAATAGATGCAGAAAAGGCTTTTGACAAAATTCAACAGCCCTTCATGCTAAAAACGCTCAATAAATTTGGTATTGACAGAACATACTTCAAAATAATAAGAGCTATTTCTGACAAGCCCACAGCCAATATCATACTGAATGGGCAAAAACTGGAAAAATTCCCTTTGAAAACTGGCACAAGACAGGGATGCCCTCTCTCACCACTCCTATTCAACATAGTGTTGGAATTTCTGGCTAGGGCAATCAGGCAAGAGAAAGAAATCAAGGGTATTCAGTTAGGAAAAGAAGAAGTCAAATTGTCCCTCTTTGCAGATGACATGATTGTATATTTAGAAAACCCCATTGTCTCAGCCCAAAATCTCCTTAAGCTGATAAGCAACTTCAGCAAAGTCTCAGGATACAAAATTAATGTGCAAAAATCACAAGCATTCTTATACACCAGTAACAGACAGAGAGCCAAATCATGAATGAAATTCCATTCACAATTGCTTCAAAGAGAATGAAATACCTAGGAATCCAACTTACAAGGGATGTAAAGGACCTCTTCAAGGAGAACTACAAACCACTGCTCAGTGAAATCAAAGAGGACACAAACAAATGGAAGAACATACCATGCTCATGGATAGGAAGAATCAATATCGTGAAAATGGCCATACTGCCCAAGGTTATTTATAGATTCAATGCCATCCCCATCAAGCTACCAATGAGTTTCTTCACAGAATTGGAAAAAGCTGCTTTAAAGTTCATATGGAACCAAAAAAGAGCCTGCATTGCCAAGACAATCCTAAGTCAAAAGAACAAAGCTGGAGGCATCACGCTACCTGACTTCAAACTATACTACAAGGCTACAGTAACCAAAACAGCATGGTACTGGTACCAAAACAGAGATATAGACCAATGGAACAGAACAGAGTCCTCAGAAATAATACCACACATCTACAGCCATCTGATCTTTGACAAATCTGAGAGAAACAAGAAATGGGGAAAGGATTCCGTATTTAATAAATGGTACTGGGAAAATTGGCTAGCCATAAGTAGAAAGCTGAAACTGGATCCTTTCCTTACTCCTTATACGAAAATTAATTCAAGATGGATTAGAGACTTAAATGTTAGACCTAATACCATAAAAACCCTAGAAGAAAACCTAGGTAGTACCATTCAGGACATAGGCATGGGCAAAGACTTCATGTCTAAAACACCAAAAGCAACGGCAGCAAAAGCCAAAATTGACAAATGGGATCTCATTAAACTAAAGAGCTTCTGCACAGCAAAAGAAACTACCATCAGAGTGAACAGGCAATCTACAGAATGGGAGAAAATTTTTGCAATCTACTCATCTGACAAAGGGCTAATAACAAGTGAGGTTTATAAAAACGGGAATCACAGATAAGTGCTCCCATTCCTTTCTCCTGACTTTTCCTTCTCACCACCAGAGACACCTATCCACCCCACAACAGCACCACTCAACAGACATGTATCCACAGTTTATGCCTAGTTGTTTTTAAGGAGATGAAACCCTCAGTCAAAAGTAGAAAGGGAGGTGTTAGTTAAGAAAGCACTATGCTAAGTGACATAAGCCAGACAGTCGGGGGCAATTAGATAGGATGCAACATAATTCTCTGTTTTTCACTGAACCTAGTTCAAATGAGTTCATCAATTACATTTTCAAATCCATCCCATTGACCATATAATTCATGATAATTCCTCCAAGAAATCTAAACAATAGATTTGCTGTGAGTCTTAGTTTTATATTTGTTTTACTTTTGTTACGTTTAGCACTTTTCTGAATCATAGCAATTATGTTATTGGAAAATTTGGAAATATTTCAATAGGGTGCTAGCTAAATATCATTTTTAAGTCAGAAATATGAGATTTCCAGAAACAACTAGTGTCACTCCACGCTGAGAATTTCAAAGTAAATGACCCATTCTATGCATCTGTGCATGTTGCATTCATTTTTCTATATATTATGACATAATAATAGTAATATACTTTTTGCATTTTTCCTCCTGCAAGTTTAATATCCCACTTTACTTAAAGTGTATTCTACTATACAGCTGTGGGGCTGTATAGCATTCTATAGAACCATAGAGCATGTGTTAAATGTTCATCATGTCCTTTAATATGTTTTAAAAATTATGTTCTGGTACCAGTTGAGATGACTCTTTAGTTTAAAGTGTCTGTACAGGCAATGTGTATCACATTTTCTAAAGAGAATTGAGCAAAACATATACCAGTCTCTTTCTCTTTTTTTTTCTTTTTTCTTTCTTTTTTTTTTTTTTTGACAGAGTCTTGCTCTGTTGCCAGGTTAGAGTGCTGTGGCGTGATCTCAGCTCACTGCAACCTCCAACTCCCCAGTTCAAGGGATTCTCCTGCCTCCGCATCCCAAGTAGCTGGGATCACGGGCATGCACCACCACACCCAGTAATTTTTGTATTTTTAGTAGAGATGGGGTTTCCCCATGTTGGCCAGGATGGTCTCGAACTCCTGACCTCGTGATCCACCCACCTCGGCCTCCCAAAGTGCTGGCATTACAGGCATGAGCCACTGTGCCTGGCCATACCAGTCTCTTTCTTAGCTAACCATTTCTCTTTTAAAAATGGGTGTCATGTTGGGATTATAACCACCAGTCACTTGGCAGTAATGAATTAGAACAGTAGACTAAAAACATTGGAGGAAACATATATACGTGGTGTAAGTGTACCAAAAAAATAATAAATGCCAAAAAGGAAATAAGTGTACACAGTATCTAAGAAGAAAAAAGACAATGACAATGGCAGAGTGCAAAGAGCACTGGATTTGGAGTCTGAAGATCTGAGCTTATGCACCCATGCCTCACAGTGAATAACTTAACCTCTCTGACCATTTACTTTGTCTGACCCTCATTTTCTCAATCCTCAAAACAGGTTTATTATAATACTCATCCCTATAGTTGTTTTCACAGACAAATGAAATTATACTATGAAGTATTTGTAATTGACAGTATTATACAAATAATGTCAGAATGCAGTACTGACATATGCTACAACATGGAAGCACCCTGGAAACATGGTAAGTGAAATAAGCCAGACACAAAACCACAAATGTCACATGATTCCACGTACATGAAATATATAGAATAGGTAAATTCATAGGGACAGGAAGCAGATTAGCGGTAACCAGAACCTGGAGGGAGGGGGGAATAGGGAGTTATTGCTTAATAGTTACAGAATTTCTGAAGTGATGGAAAAGTTTGACTGATAGAGGTGATGGCTGCACAGTACCATGAATGCAATTAATGTCACTGAATGTTACCTTTAAAAATAGTTAAAATGGCAAATTTTATGTTATATATGTTTTCCCACAAAATATTTTTTAAGTTAGATTTTACATTGTTATTGTACATGTACTGTTTAAACCAACTGTGATACAACTTTGTTTAAAAACTAATCATTAAATTTAGGCTGGTATTACAGTAATTGTGTGAATTACCACAAATGAACAAATCAATTAATAGCATATCCTGAAAAAAACATTTATGTAATGCTTATGTACAGCGACCTACTAACTATGGCAACAAAGAGATTATACTTGGAAGATAATTACTCACCCAATTGAAGAAAACTCCCATATATCATGTTTAAATGAGTTTTTGCGATGTGTCTCATGATTCTTCCGTAGTAAAGAGGTACGCACAATGATCTATTGCAAAAGTACCCCATATGTGAGCATCCCACTGACAGCTATGATGAAAATGAGTGCTACAATATATATATTATCACCGCTCAGGAAGCATGAATCATTAGAACATAAATAAAATTTCCCATCTCAAATCTCATCCCTGATTCCAAGAGTTGCTGCTTCCACCTGAATTCCCCATCAAGTCTGGGAGCTTCCCTCTGGCCTTATCAAAGCAGCTGTGCCTCATAGAACCTGGGGGATGATGCTTGGGACTTTCTGTATTGGCTCCTCTCCTCCACAGTCCAGCATCATCCCATTTTCACTTTAGCTTTCATGAAGCAATCTCATTCCCAATGGGAATGACTGAGATCACCATACCATTCCCCGAAGTTGAACCTATCAACAGTTCCATGATAAATGCATTTCCTGCACCAAATACAAAATCGAGATGGCTTCGGACTAAGACCTTAGAAGAAAAGAAAGTCATAGTTAATTCCCCAAACTGCAATAATTTTTATTTGTTGAATATTTTATCTTAGATGAATCATTTTATTTGTTGTAGTCACTTCCTTCCTAGTTTGATAAGTTAATTTAAAGTGTGTTAGCCCAGATTTTAGCTGATTTACTGCTTTATTTTTCTGTAGTTGTTTTCTGGTTTCTAAAATTATCTTATGAAGTATTTTATAGTGAATTCAATTCAACAAGTATTTTGGAATCGTATTATGGGAAAGCTTTCCACGAGGTGGTTCTTCAGCAAAGCTAGAGATGACACCAATTCCTTTTTTTCTTCTTTTTAATTTTTATGGGTACATAGTAGGCTTATACCTTTATGGGGTACATGAGATATTTTGATACAGGCATCCATGTGTAGCAGTTACATCAGGGTAAATGGGGTATCGATCGCTTCAAGCATCATCTTTTTTTGTGTTACAAACATTTCAATTATACTCCCTCATTTATTCTAAAATGTACAATAAATTATTGCTGACTGCAGTCTCTCTATTGTGCTATTGAATACTAGATTTTATTCACTGAATCTAACTATATTTTTGTACCCCATTAACCATCCCCATGACTCCAGTTTCTTGACCCTAAAATTTAAAATATATGAGGAAAGGTTACTCATATACTTGTATATAATTAAAATTTGGAAAAATTTTTTAAAGATTTTCCTTGAATATATTCATTTTGCAGAATTAGGAAAATCTTGGCGAGAGAAGTGGCATTTATTATGGATCTTGTGGCAAGGTTAGAATGTTTATTATTGTGCATTTAACCTACTAAATTGAGAGGTCCTCAAGGATAAAAACTTAACTTAGTTATCTTTGTATCTCTGGGAACAATAAAATCACTGGGACAGGATCATAGATGTATCCTACTGCAAAAATTATTTTGAGACTGTGCTTCTTATTCAGGAAATATGCTCCTAAATCAAAGATTTTTATAAATGTTTATTTATAATTTCATAGTTTTTTTTTACAAGACCGATTCAGGAACTGAGAAGTTGAAGCAATAAGTTGAATGGGATCAGGTAGTGCCAACTAGACTGATTTAGAGGACATGAATCCCAACTCTGCTTATTAGCCAAATGGACTAAATGAGATATTTATTCTCTCTGAGCTTCCAATTCATCTACTGAGATTAGAGATATCAAAACCTAGCACATGGGATTTGAGGAAAATCAAATAAAATAATATTAAGTTTTTTGCAGAGTAGGAATCAAAATGTGTTAGTTGAAGTTGATTCAGCAAGACTCTTGTGCTTCCAAGATAATCTTTTATTTATTATTAATAAGGGCACTGTGTATTGAATGTTGATTGTGCATAAATACTATATTCAAGGGATGATCAGTCATCAGACCAACAGCAACTCTGAGAAGTAGAGATGAAGAGATGGAGACTGCAAGATAATTGCTGACTTTAAGCTAGGCAGTAGATTGACAGCATTTAAGCCCTTATTCTCTGATTCCAGAATTTTTACAATTAATCATTATACAAACTGTTTCACACTGAAATAAACAATTGCAAACTCCTGAATTTAGTAAGAATAAAACTTTTAAATGTGTTTTCTGTTGGGGAAGATATCTTTCCCTTTCCCAAGGATACTGCTTTTCTCTAAAGAGGAACTTTGGGAGTCTGCTCTGTCACGTGGGCTAGAGTGCAGTGGTGCGATCTTGGGTCACTGCAACCTCCACCTCCCAGATTTGAGCAGTTATCATGCCTCAGTCTCCTGAGTAGCTGAGATTATAGGGGGCTGCCACCATGCCCAGGTAACTTTCGTGTTTTTAGTAGAGATGAGGTGTCACCTTGTTGGCCAGGCTCGTCTCGAATTTCTGACCTCAGGCGATCTGCCTGCCTCAGCCTCACAAAATGCCGGGATTACAGGCTTGAGCCTCCACACCTGGCTGGGATTTTTTGAAGTAACTTAGTTCTTGTCTCTTCCTCTGTCACTCCCTCCTCCACAAGGAGGGAAGAAGGATTCATCTGGTTGGTGGGAATGAAGAATTGCAGTGCAGGCCAGGCTCGTTGGTAAACACCTAGCCAGTGTGTTCTCTGCCTAGGAGGCTTGTCCTGCCCTGCGAGTCTGTGACCAAGTGACTAAGTTCAACTCAAGGAGAAAGAGCACAAAACTAGTATCTGGTCTTGGTTCCAAGTAAGTTCTGAAGTAAGTCTAGTCTATTGATCCCTCTCAAATTCCACATGTATTTATCAATTGATTCAAAATTTGGGAGAGATAAGGTATGATTAGCAATTGATTTCAAGTTCCAAGGCTTGTTGAATTTAGCTAGTTATGTAGGCATTTTAAACTGCATTTGGAAAATGAACCATAAGAGATGAATAAACTTTTTCTATCTGTAATCTATTTTTTTGCTGTTTATCAGGTTTACCTTACAAAGTACAGATATAGCTAAAATGTAGTCTAATTAAATTTTTATTAAAGAAAGAATTAAAGGGGGTATGAATTTAATACCTCCTAAGTATATATATATGTATACATACACATATGTGTGTGTGTGTATATATGTATACATACACATATGTGTGTGTATATATGTATGAAGAGTCTTTGGAGCCAGTAAAATTCTGGTTCTAGCATTATCAGATATGTCATCTTTAAGTCATCTAACATCTGTAAGTCTCAGTTTTACATCTGTAAAACTGTAATGGTAGTACCTCATTATAGGATTGATCTGGGAATCAAATTTGTTAATGAGTAAATAACTTACCACTATACTTAATATACAATGAGAACTCGGTAGTAGCCAGTGCTGTTATTATTAGATCATTATTACCATCATGATATAATAAATCAATCATTCTTATTTCTATAGATAGTAGAAAAAGAAATAATTTTAAACTTGATAACATAGAATCTTGCAAAAAGGAGTGGGCTTTTAAACTATAAAATGTAGTAAGCATTTTAATACACATTTTAAAATTGTTATTCATCAAACTCATTTAAAACAGAATCAATAAACCATAAGCATATTTTGGATACTTTAAGCAGTGGTTGGGGGAGGAGGCTGTCTATGATCTCTCAATTTAATAAAGGTATGTTGGCCAGGCGTGGTGGCTCACGCCTGTATACCAGCACTTTGGGAGGCTGAGGCAGGCACATCACAAGGTCAGGAGATCAAGACCATCCTGGCTAACACAGTGAAACCCTCTCTCTACTAGAAATACAAAAACTTAGCCAGGCGTGGTGGCGGGCACCTGTAGTCCCAGCTACTAGGGAGGCTGAGGCAGGAGAATGGCATGAACCCAGGAGGCGGAGCTTGCAGTGAGCGGAGATCATGCCACTGCACTCCAGCCTGGGTGACAGAGTGAGACTCCATCTCAATCAAACAAACAAACATAAAAAGGTATGTTAAGACTTCACACATCTCTGACCATAGGGGAATTTTTTTGTGTGTTTTGTTTTGTCGTAATTGATATGTAACAGATGACATTTCTAGAACAAAAGTTATGTTATATTTATATTCCAATAAAGTTTCTTTCTTTCCTCCAGTAACATTTTTGATTGTGAATACTTGTTATAACCCTTTTCAGTACCCAGTGACCATGATTATTACTGCCCTCTCAACTGTGGCCAATTTCAGATTCAGAAGTTAAGTGACTGTCACTCCCTTGACTTCTAATTACTGAAGATGCTATGGTAAAATTCAGACTTGGTTGCTAGGATATATAGCTTTGAGGAAACATTTCTGGTATCTTTTATGCTTATGTTGACCCTCTAGATTAAAGCAAAGCATGGGATATTTCCAGTTGGTAGCCACAATAAAATCTAACTGCAAAAGTAAAGCAATCAGAAACTATCTTATATTCAGATGATATAAGGTGAACCTGAGTTTCCTTTTATTTGTGCTAGCACGTGTTTGAAGTTACATGGTGAATGGCATAATTGAGAGATTCAGAACCAGGTGTTCTAAATAATAATAAGTAGCCGTTGTCAAGGTAACTTGGGAAGGGTATTGGGAAAGTGTTTTTTTTTTTTTAATATAAAAGGAAATGGGAACATTCTCACTGATTGTTGGTATTGTGTTTCTTTTTAATGCTTTGCATTATCTCCACATAATGTAGAGCATGGTCTGTTTCTAGTTGGTGACTACCATGAAATCTTTTATCAAACTTCAACAAGAGAGTAAGCCAAAAATATTCTAGTATTCTATAATACCCTATAATATGAGAATATTCTGTTAGTGTGTTTCTGTTCAATTGTAGCTGAATTAGAAGTTAGATAAGGGATGTTACTAACAGGTATTATAGAGTTACAAAACTGAGTGAGATGGGGATTGAACACACCCACTCATTATTATACAATCTGAGTTTTTACCAACATCAAACGTTGGACAAAATTTCAAACTATCTGGAAAGATGTTAGTGAGTATTCAATATCTATGTCACTTTACATTTTTTACAAAAACTTGAGCAGTGTTTTCTCCGTGCCCGACCCTAGTCTATGTGCTTTACCCACTTTAACGCATTTGATCCTCATAGCAACCCTGGAGAGTAGATCCTATAATTATCCTCATTTCACAGATGAGAAGCTGAGAGACAGAGAGATTGAGGAACTCATTCATGGTACCAGAACTACAATTTGAATCCAACGATTCTGCTTTTCAAGTCTGTACTCTTGACTGTGCAGTTTTTCTTCTTGTGCGAAGGTCTGGAGCCCTTTTATTTTCTAAGCACAAGACTAATGAGAGTAAAAATGTAGCCTACTCTCCTGCCTGTGCCTTCCCTTTGTGGGTTTTGATGGCAGAACGCATGGGCTCCCCACTGGGAGAGCCACGGAAGAAGTGCTTTCTCACCTCCCTGGTTTCAGAGTGTGTTCCGTTTCACTCTTTGGAGTTGAAGAGAAGAACTGAGCTGATTGGGTCTTTGGGGACATTTTTTGTTTTACCAATTTTAGCAGAGCTGGCTTCTGCACTTTCAAAAGTATGTCAGACCCATGGGCAGCCTCAACTTGGGTGTTTTAAAGCACTACCACTGACTGAGAGAAAGACATATTTGCTACGTTGTCTCAGAGTAAAACAAGATACTCCATGCCAGTGACAAACACTTTTGTATAGCATAATAATGCAAATTGGCTGGTCTTATTCAAAGGAATTTGGACAATGGAGTTAATTGTACTCATCAGTTTGAAAATAAAATACTTCATAAGAAAAAACAAACAAAATAGAACATATATGAAATGCAAATGAATTTAACTCAGACAGCTGTCTTTGTGAGTTTTACTCCTCATGTTCTCTTAAAATAATTGCCAAAGTAGTAGGTTTAAAATGGATATAATAAGGTTCTGGGGGATAAACTCTAGCATGCTACCCAGAGGTACTGAAAACTTTACAGAAATTATTCTTAATATACATACCTTTTCCACACACATCAGTGAGTTGAATTAGAATATTTATAGTGTGAATATATATTTAACTCTTTAATGTCTCAAGTCTAGAGTTAAAATATTTAATTACTAGTAGAAAAATTTAAACTATCTATATAGTTTATTATTATTTAAACTATTTGTATAGTTTACCTATCTGTGTGCAAGGTAGCTTTCAAGGATTTTAACTGCAGACTTTTAACTGAAGACTTTTAACTGGTAGATACAAGTTGAGTAGCTGTAATCCAAAAATCCAAAATCTGAACTCCTCCAAAATCCAGAACTTTTGAATTCCAACATGTCTCAAGTGTAAAAAAAATCCATACCTAAGTATCTAACACAAACTTTCTTTCATTCCCAAAGTTATTTAAAATATTGTACAAAATTACCTTCAGGCTACATGTATAAAGTATATATAAAGCATAAATGAATTTCAGGGGTAGACTTGGGTCCCATTCCCAAGATATCTTATTGTGTATATGTAAATATTCCAATATTCAAAAGCAATTCAAATCCAAAACACTTTTGGTCCCAAAGCATTTCAGATATGAGCTATTCAACCTCTAATGATAAAATTTGGGTCATAAAAGTCTTCACAGAATGTACTTGAATCAAGTCTTTAGGATTCTCCAAGAGTCATTTAGGCCGGTTTAAGGTCTTCTGTCTGATTTTCTTGGGATCCCAACTAAAGTAGGGTTTGAGATCCAGAAGGAGAGAGACTTAGAGCTGGAGCCTAAGCTTTGGAAAACTACCTTTTGGGTACTATGCTCACTACCTGGGTGACGGTGATCATTTATACCCTAAACCTCAGCAACTTGGAATTTACCCATGTAACAAACCAGCACATGTACCCCCAAAACAAAACAAAAAGAATCGCTTTCGTTGGAAGAAGGTGACTAATACCAGAGGCTGACATCCAAAATCACCTTTGCAAAAATTATCGCTGAGAAAATTATAACAACAGTGAAAGAGATCTGACCTAACTGACTCCATCTTGTTTCTAACCTCTATGCTGCCCTTGTTCATTCCTGGGTAGAGGCCGAACTAACTTTAGGAGGACCTTAATAAGATAGTTTAACTTTGAAAGAAAGATAACAGCTCTTTCCCAAAATGAACCCCCTTTCTGCCTGAGCACTAGACTGTATTTGCAGGACTAACAAATTAGCCACAAGATTAGAAATTATGGTTTAGGAGTCATGCAGCTGGAGGCTGCAAGTTTCTGACCCTCCCCAAATTGCTCTTAGGGATAACATGTCACTATTGTAAAACCTAAGATGGGTGCTTGAGATATTTTGCAGATCCAGTCAGTACTCAGTGGATCAGCTGGCACCAGCCAGATTGATAAGCTGACTCATCTGGTCTTGTGGTCCCCACCCAGGAACTGTTTCAGTTCAAGCAGTCAGCTTTGACTCCTTGTGATTTCATCTCAGACCTGACCAATCAACATTCCTCACTTTCCTACCTCCTACCATCAAATTATCCTTAAATATCCACAGTCCCTGAGTTTTCAGGAAGACTGACTTGAGTAATAAAAATCCAGGTTTCAATAATAATAAAACCCCCAGTATCCCTTACAGCTGACTCTGCATGAATTAAACTCTTTCTCTATTGTAAGTCCCCTGTCTTGATAAATCAGCTCTGTCTAGGCAGTAGCCAAGGACAACCCATTGGCCAGTTACACTGCTAATAGGTTTGCATGGCTTCCATCCTCAAATACAAGCAGAAATTCATTTAGATGGGATCTTACATGCAGTATCTCAAGATTGGGGTCTAAACAAGAATGTGTGTGTGTGTGTATGTGTGTGTGTATGTGTGTGTGTGTGTTTAGAGAGAGAAATGAGACAGAGACAGACACAGAAAAAGTATCACTTTTTTTCCCAAGACAGACAAGAAAGTGACTCTTGGGAACTAGTATGAACTAGTATTCAGGGCTGTATAACGACTTATTCCAAAGATGTATTGAGAGTATTTGATTACATTTTCAAATCCCCCACTTCATGTGACAAGTGTCAAACATAGACCAGTCATTCCTGCCTAGTTAAGAACTTACAGAGACCCAAGGGGTGGGAACATTAGGATTTTAATGAAGAAGATCACACTGTGTCTTTGAGGTTAAACATCGTAGGCAGCATTCAGCAATCGTGCTTACCAGATCCTAGCACACCGGCACAGTTGATCCCAGATCAGTGGTAGGATGGCTGGAGGGTTTTCCTCCTACCTACTGTTCACTAGGGAAACTCCAGACAGAGAATGGTTGTTGTCTTCCTTCGAAATCTCTCCAATCTGGAGTAAATTTTAGTCATTTACTAAACATGCTCCACATAAATTATTCCAAACCATGTTTACTTACTTGGGTCTAAAATCCTGTAGATGGACAAAGCACACATGGCCACAGAAAGAAAGAAAAATCCTCACTGGAGCCCAGCCCGGTGAACGCAACTTTTCCTTCTCCAGGTTTCAACCCTCTGGCGTAAGATGTGGCCACACAACAGAATATATTAAATTACGAGACTTTTTTCTTTTTGGTCAAAGACATGTAAATAAATGATCAGGAGAAGCAAAACTAATATAAAAAAGATTCGTAGATGAGTTTATCAAGAACAGAAGGAGAGTTCCATAATTCTTTAAAAATTACATCCCAAGCTTATTTTCCTACAGGTTTAAACATGATGACAAGAATGTTATCAACTTTTTATATCACTCTGGCTATACAATTTTAGGAATTTCCTGAAGTTTTCTTTCCAAACACTTTCTTAGGAAATTGGTAATAGAAAAGCTTCTGTCTCCTTTAATAAGAAATACATCTTTAATAAGATGTATTTCCTCAGCTCATTCAACCTGAGGTTTTAAGGGCTGCATTACTCACAGGATTGTTGTGTGAAATAATTAATTAGTATTTCCAAGATGTTCATATGAAAGGTGTTAAAGAAAAATCAAATCTGGTCTAACAGAGGGCCCTCCAAAAGGAGACCTCCTTCTATTATTTTATTCCTAATTCTAACCAAAACCCAGAGTTTGGTCAATGCCAAGATAACTGTCTGGAAATACTTGGACAATAGAGTTCTGATGTTTGCAATCTGATTTCTCTCTGGCTTGCTGTTGGTATTATATTCCTATTAGGCCATAATTAACATAGTGTGCACTAGGATTGTAACATTTTCCTTATAGCTTTCTTCATTTTGGAAAATGTTTCTGTTCAAAGGCCAACAACCCAAGGACCTCACGGCAGTCTGGTAGGTAAGAAAATATCTATCTTCCTGTTCAGGACACCAGCTTATTTTCAATTTTGACTGCTCTTTCTGTTTTCCAGATCATCAATGTCAGAGATGAGTTTTTCTTGTCCTTCACTTGGATGATGTCTGCAACCATAACCTCGTAAATTCTTCTCTGGAGCCTCCAAGTCTGTTCAGATTATTTCCCTTATTGCACAATTTTCAATCATTTTGGCTCCGTGTTTTCCAGTGCAGCACTATTTCTAAGGCTCATCAATTTCTGGTCCCGAGTCATTGAAGCTCCTATTTCCTATCCTGAGGTTTGAGGGTTGCGAACAGCATCAGAAGCAATGTGCAGGCTAAGACTGCAAACATCAGTAATTTTACCTGGTTGAATTTTTTAAGGCAAATTGCAGCAACCTTACTGACCAGACCCTACCACACAAAGAGCTTTGGCCTCACGTGAATGAAGGTTATGTCTGTAGAAGGATCTTTATTCTACTCACTGTGGAAATACCAGGAAGAAACTCCTGTGCACTTACCCAAGAAGGCACTACCACACTGAACTGAGTCTTCATTCTTTATCACTCTGCCCTAGTCACACAAAAAGAGGAAAGTGACACATAGGTCAGCACCAAATACATGATAAGCACTCAACTGACATTTGTGATAAGGAGTCATCCAGTCAACAAATCTTGCTAAGCCCCTTCTATGGGTTTTGCACTTTTCTTAGAATAGGGGATACTGTTGTGAGAAAAATAGATAAAGCTGCTACCTTTATGGAACTTATACACTTGCATGGGGGAAAGATGAGAAGGTATCCTTAGAACTCCTTAAGTTCAACTCTGGAGTTTCAGAAATTCACACCAATTCTCAGTAGTAAAACTTTGGGCATTTTAGCCATGGCTCAGTCCCTGGAAGGACCAGAAGAGCCTAGAACTTTGCTCTGAGGATAGCATGGTCATTTATTTTGTTCTTCCTCAAGGCCTGTGCTCCTTCATTGTGTATTCACAGTGAAGTCCCAGAGGTCATTCAGCAGGTGACTGGCTTGGCCCATTCTGACTCAATGATTACACTGATTCCTGTGCAACCCTTGATCAAGTGTTTGGCTAAAGTCAAGATTGATTGTGTCACCCACAATACCTTTATCTGCTAACTCAGTTACTCTATTAAAAAAAAATTTAGTGTCTGAGAGGATTTATTTTAAGACACTGTAGCAGATGATCATAGAGTCTCCTTTTTTCTTCTATCTATAATTTTACAAGCAAACAGCCTTAGCAAACCACTCCTGGTCTGATGCCTCATGGTAATGTCTCCTAGATGCATACAGAGTTTGATATCCCCTAGACCAACAGCCTCCAAGCGAGTTATGGCACTAAACTCCTCTAGCATTTTCTTGCATGTCCATTGCACTCAACTTTAAGGGAAAACTTTATTCATTTTTTTCTTTTTAATTTCCAGGGGCTGATATGTTTAGCCGAGGCTGCATTTTTTTCATCTGAAATAGGGATTCTTAATACTATGGAAAGCCACACTGGCATATTTGGGGATTAATTTCCTAGTAACAATGGATTTAATACAAAACATACTTGTATTGTAGTGAAGAAAAACGCCAAAGGGAGCAATATGCATTTTGCAGATTCTGCCAAACAAGGCAATGTTTGTTTATGCTTTAAATAAAATAAATTAATGTGTTTTGTTTACATTTGCATACATCTTTCTGAAATACATGCATACACAAAAACACAGTTGCTGTTGTGTTATTAGTAATATTTTTGTCATAGGGCCTTTTCCTGTCAGTCCATATGGCTTCCTCTGAATGGCTTTACCTTTATACTCTAAGGATGAATCTCATAGCTCTTTCTAACCACCATGACCTATTGTTGCCTAGAGAAAAACCCTAGAAAGCACTGACTTCTACTCTGGATTGACTCTGTCATTGTTTTTCATGAATATTATACACACACACACATATGCACATACGCGCACACACACACACACATACCCCACACCCCTCCCATAAGCTTTACACATAAACTGCATCCAATAAAAAAGAATCAGTGAATTTTTTCTAAAGAGCTACTCAAATTGGGCAAGTAACTACTTTCACATTTTGGAATATCTTAATAAAAACCACAAAATTCTCGCCCCTTGAAAGGTTTTGGTTTAAAGTGTATATTCAGCCTTGAGTTGTATTCAAAAGGATGTATATATTTTTAAATCTATGCCAAAAAGTCCTCTTTGCGATACTTCTTTGCCTTGACATAGCTCTAACAGTAAGAAGGTCACACTTTGCCGCAATCAGTTTCTCTGTTTTTTTTTTTTATTTCCCTTGTGCAATTCAAATTCGATCCCAAGCACGTGAACCAAATATACTAATTGGTTATTACTTATGCTTTAAAATCCTGTTTAACATTTTTCTTACTTGCCCCTTGCCCCCTGCCCTTCCTCTTCTCTTCTCATTCTTTTCCTACTCAAGTTTTTTAAATACGTACATATATATAAAGAAATATTTACAGGTTTAAGGGTGTGTGTGTATATTTATATAGATGTATGTTTGTGTGTACATATAAAAAGAAATGTACTTTTACTCCTATCTCCCGAGGGCCACAAAACAACAATCCCCTAGTAGCACTGATCACACCAAACACCTAGTTTCTGGTTCCTTCGTTTCTCCTCTTCTCTGCTAAATGAAACCAGGGATTTTTAGAAAAATGATTGATTTCAGAACTAGGGCTGATAAAGTACAAAATGAACCGGAGGAAGCATCTTGGCCTCTCCTACCTTTTGTTAGATTCCAAATTCCGCTAAGTCAGAAATATTCCACAGAGGAAGGCAGGTTTTTTATGAAGGGAGGAAGAGTATATACATGAATTACTAAAAACTGGAAGCCCAGACACCTCAAGAACAATGGCATTAACAGTTAATTACCAGTTAAGAAGTTATTATTAAAATTGCTATTTTAATAACAAAATTGTTAAATTATTAATAATAAGCATAGGGAAGCAAGCTTTTTAAATTTAATATTTTTTTAAATGAATAGCATATCAAAGGAAAAGGGAGAAAGATTATTTTGTATGTCCAGAAACTTCACATTTACACTCACTGGCTACATTCACAACTTCTGTCACTCTGTCCCTGCAAAGAGTGCCAGTGCCGTCTGTAGTATTCTCGTTCTGATTTAGCACCTGATCTACACTTAATACATGATTATTATGTGCTTGGTTATATCTTTTCCGCTTCCTAATGCAGAGTAAGGTGAAAACGTGTGGACTTTGGGTCAAACAAGGTTTCAAATTCTTGCTCTTACCTATTTCTAGCTGTTTCTTAAATTGTCTGAATGAATGTTCCTTGGCAGGGTTGTTGAGAAGATTAAACATATTTAGTGTATGACTTGAGTACAAGAAATCATGAATTTAGTGGGCAGTAGTGATTCTTTTGCTTTTATTATTATTATTGTTATTTTGAGACAGTCTCGCTCTTGTTGCCTAGGCTGGAGTGCAATGGCGCAATCTTGGCTCATTGCAACCTCCGCCTCCTGGGTTCAAGCAATTATTCTGCCTCAGCATTCTGAGTAGCTGGGATTACAGGTCCCCACCACCACACCCAACTCATTTTGTATTTTTAGTAGAGACAGGATTTCACCATATTCGCCAGGCTGGTATTGAACTCCTGACCTCAGATGATCCGCCTACCTCAGCCTCCCAAAGCTCTGGGATTACAGGCATGAACTACCTCACCCGGTCCTTTTTGATTTTAGCATGTGACTACCTTTGCTGAAAGACGCTAGGTACGTGGACTAGAGCAGGTTGCAAGTGTTATAGGATATAGGCCCTGAATATTAGGCAATTGACTTTGGGGAAGGATGAAGGGAAAGAACGTGCGTTTGTCAACAGACAAACTATTCTATTCCATTTCCTTGATTGATGCCACTGTCATCATCATCATCACCAGGAACGGTGTCATTGTCATGATCACCAGCATGCCTGCCACACTTGCTCTGTACCTCTAATATTTCATTTAATTTTCATCACAGCTGTCTGAGATGGTGCCTTTTATTTTCCCTCTTTTACTGAAGAGTTAAGTAACTTGGCCATAGTCACCTAGATAGTAAAGAGCAGGGCTAGAATTCAGACCAAAATAATCCGACTCCAAAGTTGGCCATTTTAGTGGACTACACCCATGAAGGACTCCTTCTGGTGTGTCTTTCAAGTTCCATAAAAATTAGTTACCTCCAAGTCTTGGATCTGATGTTAATTTTCTGGCTTTAAGATTTTGAGCTCCACTGGAGAATGTTTAAATCCACACATCACCAATGGCCTTCCATCAGATGGGAAGGACTTTAATGACATAAACAGAATCCTGACTAGTGCTTATATCATGTCAAGGATGTATTAAAGCAGAATGTAGCTAGCTATTACATTAGGCCCTGAGGGCTCTAGCCCTAATATTTGAAAGTAGATTCTGGGACGGGTGTGGTGGCTCACACCTATAATCCCAGCACTTTGGGAGGCCGAGGCAGGCAGATCACCTGAGGTCAGGAGTTCAAGATCAGCTTGGCCAACATGGTGAAACCCCATCTCTATTAAAAATACAAAAATTAGCCAGGAGTAGTGGCGGGTGCCTGAAGTTCCAGCTACTTAGGAGGCTGAGGCAGGAGAGTCGCTTAAACCTGGGAGGCTGAGGTTGTAGTGAGCCAAGATCACACCACTGCAGTACTGCACTCCAGCCTGGATGACAGAGCAAGACTCAGTCTCAAAAAAAAAAAAAAAAAAAAAAAAAAGAAAAGGAAAAAAAAAAAGTAGATTCCAGTCTCATGAGAGCAGAATTTATGTCTCTGTTGTTCAAATCAGGATATCCTCATTACTAAGCACAGTGCCAAATACAAAAAAGTAGAAGCGAAATAGTGGCTGAATTCATGAATAAACTCTTTTGCACCATTTTGTGATGCTCAATAAGTACTTGCGCAACTGCTACTATTAACCTTAGATGAGTTTCCCTATTACTTTCCCTCAGTTTCAATATCTGTATAACTCAGAGATGATAGCAGTAAACAGCTATCCCTCAGTCTCTGTTGGGGATTGGCTCCAGGATACCCTGTGGTCAAAATCCACAGATGCTCAACTCCTTTATATAAAATGGCATATATAACCTACACACATCCCCCTTATCTTTTTTTTTCTATTTTTTTGAGACAGAGTCTCACTCCGTCACCCAGGCTGGAGTGCAGTGGCGTAATCTCAGCTCACTGCAACCTCTGCCTTCTGGGTTCAAGCGATTATGCTGCCCCAGCCTCACGAGTAGCTGGGATGCTGCTACCATGCCCTGCTAATTTGGTATTTTTAGCAGAGACAGGGTTTCGCCATGTTGTGTTGGTCTTGAACGCCTGACCTCAGGTGAACCATCTGCCTCAGCCTCCCAAAGTGCTGGGATTACAGGCCTGAGCCACCACAGCGCCCAGACCCCCTTATCTTTTAAAAATAATCTCTAGATTACTTATAATACCTAATACAATGTAAATGCTATGTAAATAATTGTTATACTAGATTGTTTAGGGAATAACGACAAGAAAAGAGTCTGTACATGTTCAATATAGATGCCCTTTTTTATTCACTGAATATATTCAGTCTGCAATCAGTTGAATCTGTGGACATGAAACTCATGGATACAGATGGCCTGTGTTTGCAGAACTATTGTAAGAATTAAATAAATGTATACATGAATAGTGCTTAGAACAGTACCTGTCACACAGTACATAGTCGATATATGTTGGCTATCCCTATTATTATCATAAGACTCTTAAAGCCTAAAAAAGTTAATCAATCCAGTTCTTTAAGAGTGCCTAATTTACTTCCAAAGTATTTTCAGTCACAGATTTCTAATGTATTTGCATCTGTCTGAACACATACGTCACTGTATTTTAATTTCACCAGGCATTGATGTCATACCAGGATTAAATACAGCTAATCTTGCATTTTCCATTGGTCTTAGAGAGCTTCCAATCCTCAGGCACATTTACAAGTAATTATAAGTAGATCCGTAAGTGATAGCCAACTCTCTTTCACCTCTGGATGCATATGGTTTCTTCACTCTCCATATTTCAAGACTTGGCTGAGAATTTTTTGTCATTATTTGTTCTTTTACCAAAAGTTATTCATTAATTTCTAATTGTAGGCTTTTGTATCTACATTTTTCATGGTTAAATAAAATTAACTATATAAATGTTCAGGACTTTTGCCCATTTATATTCATCATATTGCCATGGTCTTTCTTATTTAACTATCAGACTGTACATTTTTAAGAAAAATTTTCCTTCTTAATAACAATTTCACTATAATCCTTTTAGTCCTTGCATTTTTGTCCCTCATTATTTTAAATATGTACCTTGTTTTTAATCTATCCCTTTTATACTCCTTGATATGGTTTGGCTCTGTGTCCCCACCCAAATCTCATCTTGAATTGTAATCCCCTTACGTCTAGGGAGGAACCTGGTAGTGGGTGATTGGATCATGGGGGTGGTTTCCATCATGCTGTTCTTAAGATAGTGAGTGAGTTCTCATGGGATTTGGTGGTTTAAAAGAGTGACATTTCCCCTCGCTCTCTCTCTCCTGCTGCCATGTAAAATGTGCTTGCTTCCCCTTCACCTTCTGCCATGATTGTAAGTTTCCTGAGGCCTCTCAGCCATGTGGGACTGTGAGTTAATTAAGCCTCTTTTCTTTGTAAATTACCCCGTCTCAGATAGTTCTTTATAGCAGCGTGACAATGGACTAATACACTCCTATTCAGAATTTTTTTTTTTTTTGGCTACAGATAACTTGAAGCATTTCTTCATCTAAGACTCATTACATTTTACTTCATTAATTTCAAGAGAAGTTATAACTATTTTATTTAACAAAAGTAACTGTCTCCTAATAATCATTTATTTTTTTGCTCATGCTGTGTGACTCATTGCATTTTTTAATTCAACTATAAACCTGTCAATTTAAAATTTAAAAGGTAATGCATAATTTTTGGGAAGGGAAGGGAGGCAAAAAAAGATAATTAACTCCCATTGTTGAGCATATAGAGGTGTACTATGTTCCAGAAATTTTGTTAAAGCACTTCGCCTGTATTATTGAGTCTAATCTCCACTAGAAATTTGTAAGGCTTTTTGCCATTATGTAGATTGACCAAAGGCATTCAGCCATTTCATGGCAAATCTAGGGTTCAAATCCATATCTGTTAACTTCAAAGATGTCGTTATTTTATTCTTCAATCTTTCTGCAGAGAGAGGCTAAACTAGTTCTTCTCTTTCACTATGTTATTTTCATGTAAAAAGAATGGTACTAATATTTCATTATCTACTAAGGAGAGAGCATTGTAAGGGGAAAGGTAGTAGATGAAGCCATTGATGTAGGCAGGAGCAAGCCATGGAAAATACAGGCCATACTAAGGTGTTTGCACTTCATCTTGCAGGGAATGGAGAGTCATTAGAACCTCTGCTATGATAGGAAGCCCTATGAAGGGTTGATTATGATGGTACAATCTGGAAACAAGGAGGGCAGAGAAAGGCATCTGCATTAATCTAAGCAATAAGGTAATGACTTTCTCACTAAAGCAGATTCAGTGAGGATGGAGGAAGAGAGTCAAATTGCTGGCTGTATAAAAAGTGAAGTCAGCAAAATATAGGGACCCATTAGATTAGTGAGGGAAAATTAGAAGTCATGAATGACTTGCAGATCCCCAGCCTGGGTGTCCCAGTAGAGATGATGCTGTCAGCAGCTGTAAAAAGAAAAACAGAGAAGTGAATATGGTAGAGAAGATAGTGTTTTTCTTTTCTGTCATCTTTATTCATTCACTCCCTTTCTGCAGTTAATTCTCCAGACCCATCTCTTCTGGAAATCCTACAAGATGTGCAAGGCCCAGTTCAAATTCCACCTTTCACAAAAGCACTTGCCTTGACTACATATGGAAGAAGTGACACTTTCCCTTCTCTGGACTCCTAGTGATTTTCTTTGTACCATTCATTTAGTAAGTATCCCATTCTGCCTTGTATGAGAATTGTCTGTGAATCTTCTGATAGTTCACATAATCCTTTAGAACTGAAACCATGTCTATTCTTTGCATCTTTGTATCCCAACAAAGCCCAGCAGTTGATATGTTTGATGTGTAAATAAATCCAAATAATTTTAAATAAGTGAAATAATGTCTGGTGTTAGTCATGTTTTAAAGAATGTAGCATCTACCACATTTGAAGCACTTGAAAGCAGGCAATGTATTTCAAGACTTTGAAATGCTATTGCCTCATAAGGCACCATTCAACTTAGTGCTTATCTCAATGCTAATTAATGTCCCATTAATATTTGTTAAAAAAAAACCTTTGATATAGACGTCATCACTTCATTTTTTTTTCTTTATCCAAGCCTTCTATGGTAATTAACCTTTTTTTTTTTTTTTTTTTTTGAGATGGAGTTTCACATTTCACTCTTGCAGTCCAGGCTAGAGGCAATGGCACAACCTCGGCTCACTGCAACTTCTGCCTCCCAGGTTCAAGGGATTCCCCTGCCTCAGCCTCCCAAGTAACAGGGATTAAAAGTATGTGCCTTCATGCCTAGTTAATTTTTTGTATTTTTAGTAGAGACAAGGTTTCACCATGTTGGCCAGGCTGGTCTCGAACTCCTGACCTCACGTGATCCACCTGCCTTGGCCTCCCAAAGTGCTGGGATTATAGGTGTGAGCCACTGTACATGGCCAGTAATTATCTTTTAAGGATGGTATTGTAGCAATTGACAGGATCTCAGCCGATTTTGTTTCTCTAAATGTAATCATAACCTCTTCCACTCAGTTACAGTTATCTTCTTGCCAACCTCCTATAGTCTCTGCATTTGCATAAAGAGATTTTAGTACTTTCATGGTTTTTTTCCAGCTTTCATCATATGCTACAGAAAATGATATCCTCTGCTTTCATCACATGCTACAGAAAATGATATCCTCTGCTTTCATCATATGCTACAGGAAAGTATGTCCTCTGCCTAATTTTTTTTTTTTTTTTTTTTTTTTTCGAAAAGCTGCTAGCCTGACAGTTTTGGCAGAGCAAACTAGGAAATTAGAATCTGGCAACAAATAGGCACCACACAGCAGACAAAACTTAAGGTTTGCAAAGTAGTGATGCTCTTCGACCTGTTGTATTGAGTGCGAAATTAGATCCTATCAATGTCAAACTCACCCCCGGAGCAAACATCCTCTTGTGACAACTACATGCTGTGCTTCAAGCCAAATGATAGAATAAAAATGTTAATAATTATGTTTTTGGAGCAGAATCTGCACATAATCTAATTGTACCTATTTACACATATTTTTAGTTGTAATCTATATATGTATAAAAGAATAATAAGAGAAAGGGCAACCCCATTACCAAAAATTAGCAAAAAGACCTATGGACAGGAAGAGTTCCTGCGCCTCGCCTGTGGTTTTTACCTAAAACCCTGATTTTTTTGCTGGGAAGGGCTGGGTTTTGGAACATTCAGGAAGCTGTGACTCCTGCTAAGAGTTTTAATGGGGTAGATTTCTCTTCCAACAAGGACTTTGTAAAAGAAGTGAATTGAACTTAGAATGAACTTCCAACACAGTGATTCGGTAAAGCAAGAGAATGGGGGAGAAATGCTTGGAATGAAGGAGATGTGGATTTGCAGTGCGTGTGTGCAGACTAATATCAGTTACAGAGTTTTGAGCACTACCCTAAAATTGTGTTGGTTAGGAAAAATGGTTCCCTAATACATCAATTATCGAAAGGAAAATGTGGAAATTTTAAACAAAGTAAAGCAGGTGTTTTGATTACAAGGCTTTCAGAGATTTTCAGTGCCAATGTGCATCAGGAACCTCTGCTAAAGAGGCATAAAGATGTCGTGCATTTCATCGTGGAATCATCCTGTCTCCTTTCCCTGAGACTCTAAACAGACTTAATTTTGAAAATCAACATAAAGCAACTTCTATATTTCAAAAGTTGCACTTCAAGGAGACTGAAACTTGTCCAAAGTCACCAGCCAGCACTTTCTATCCTGGTCTGTGGCTCTTTCCCCTACCTCACGATAGTCACCAATTTGCTAAATGGTTTTCTAATTTTAATAATGCCACTTTCTCCTATTTTCATCTCTTCGCTTTACCAAAAAGAAGATCTAACATTCCTATATTTGCTTTCCTTTGGAATGGCCCCAGCTGTAAACGATAAGATACCATACATAGTCTTAGAAGTGCAATATAAAGCACTTGGAGTTAAGTCTCAAAGGCAACATCTAAAGAAAAATGTTGACACAAAACCCTTGCTATCGGGCCAACTCAGAGAAGGCTGTTAGCATCCTTTTATAACCATGCTTTGGAAAAATTAGTAGTATGAACCGTGTGTGTATGTGTGTGTGTCATTGTTGTTGCTGGCTTTTCTGCTGGCACATCTTGACTCCACCTTCTAATATTTGAGATAATTTCCAAGAGTATAGATGTATTTAATTTATTCATTGAATAATTCATTCATTTAGTAATATATCCGACAAACATTCATTAAGCCCTGATGACTCTCAATGCACAGGTCTCGGTCCCAGCTCCAGTTCCTACCACATTCCTACCCTGAGTGTTTGCAGGAACTCTGATGAGAGATTCCTTCTTAGGGTGCCAGACTCTGCTTGCGCCGTACTCACTCGCAGCTGGCTGCTCATGTAATTCTGCCTTAATACTGAGGTCCACTCAGTATGTTGCCATCTAGCAAAACAGGGATGCCCTTTCCTCAGATATTCCAGTGGTTTCCTAGAGGCAAATGCCGTTGGGGGAGATTTATTACATAGTGCATAGATGAGTGAGAACAATTAACACCTTAGCACATACAGCTGAGCAATGAAAATATGACAACGCATAGAACATCTAATCAAAGAATCTATGATTAGTAAGGAATTGGAAACTAGCTCTTCAAAATGGTTCCCATATAAAATCTAGACTAGTGAAAACTGGGTAAACTGGAAGAACATAGTTCCAACCCTTCCCTGACCACCACCCCACTACTCTGTCACACCCTCTGTTTCCTTAACTTCATACCGTTTATCATTCTTTGAAATCATCTTTGTCATTCTTTTCCTTGTTTCTTTTTTGACTGTATTGCTCCATTCAGCATTTGTGCTGTTTGAGTATAGGGATTTCACTTGTCTTGTTTCTTGTTTTATCTCCAGCATTTAAAACTTTACTGGTGACTTTATTAGCTAATTAGTAATACTTGCGGAATTGAAGATTAGATGAATGAAGTGAGTAAAGGCCTCCTCTATTCTTCTAATTCATGTTAATGTCTATCATAATCTACTTTTTTCTTTACCTCCCAGTTGAATTATTGAAATATTTAATGTAAAATAAATAGTTTAAAAATTACATCAGATTTCTGTGGAGGAATATGATAAATTCAAAGAAAAATACCTTTGTTACATGCAATTAGATTTAATTCATGGAGGTAGGGCCAAACAATTGTCTAATCTAAAAAACTCTCACCAGTCTGTTTTAAACATCATTTAAAGAGAGAAGTATTGGATGTGAGTTAACACCATCATTTCAGTTTTTACATGATAGCCCTACCTTCTTTCTTTTTTTCTGTAAGAAATCTTCCTCAAGAATCCTTTCAGGCACTAGGCCAGGGTCCACTTGTGAATTTGGCTAGCTGACCCCACAATCACAGAGGCAGTTTGCTGCCTCTTTGCACAAAACATTTCTTTGCTCTGTTGTCCAAGCTGGACTACAGTGGTATGATCTCAGCTCACTGCAACTTCCGCCTCTCAGGGCTCAAGTGATCCCCCAACCTCAGCCTTCTGAGTAGCTGGAACCACAGGTGTGCACCACCACACGTGGCTAATTCTTTTGTATTTTTTGTAGAGACGGGGCTTCTCCACATTGCCCAGGCTGTTCTCGAACTCCTGGGCTCAAACAATCCATCCACCTAGGCCTCCCAAAGTGCTGGGATTATTGGTGTGAGCCACCAGGCCCGGTCTAAAAGATTGCTATATCTAAAATTCATTTCCATATGATTTGATTGCAATTGTTTCAGAGATAACAATCAGTTGTCTCTGAACAAAAGTGAGAACATTGCAGATATCTTCACCAGCGAGGAAGAAGGACTTCTAGAAGCAATCTCAGCCGTCTTGAGACTCAGGCACCACTTGCAAAGCAATCACCAAGGACAGAGTCTTTGATCACCAGACACCTGTTCAATCTTTTTCCCCCCGGTCTACATCAAGTCAGCCACAAAGCCCATTATGAATGCAGTTTTGAGTTTGTCTGGATGAAGTGGCTAGTAATTAGTTCCTTTTACATTTGGTAATTTTGTTAACACAACTCAGTAGGTGTCTTGTTAATTTGTTCATTACTAGGTGGATGAAAATGTGCATCTCTTCTGTGAATACCAATTATTCCCAAATGAGGTAATTTCACCAAGACAGTGAAATTTCCTCATTCTTCCCTGGTGTAAGAATATCACTGCCAGGAATGAACAGTTCCAAACAAAGAAAGCTGCGGGAGGTGGAAAGGGTGTTCTTTCCTGAAAAGGAGGGGTCTATTTGATTATTTTGCAATCTGAAAATAAAGCGCATTTTCAGGGTGTACAAGAATTTAAGGGGAAGAGGCAGGACATACAGGTGGTGGTGGTGCTGCCACAGGCTCAGGGGGCCCTGCGTCTCTAACTTCTCTTTGCAACAATTAAAGGGACATGTCACTGTGAGGATGTAAGAAGAATAAGTAGTCATTTCATTGTTTCTAGACAATTTGATCATACTCCAGGATTCTTGCTACCAGCAAAACAAAGAAAGTAAGTTTTAAGATCTTCAACAAAGAGTTTTCAAATTCTACTTTTATTTTCTGCTCCAAAACATTTCTACTTTCAGAATCAAAGCAGTTTTCTAAGTTTCGTTCTTCAAATCATTGAATTTTTAGGAAGAAGGACCAACTAGTGTCCATGGTAATACTATCTGCAAGACCAAAGAGGAGTAAGTCCACCTCTGGGGCAAAGAAAGTGGGAAGGAAAGGATTTGATTTCCCTGAGAATGGAAACTGTTCTTCCTTGCATTTGTATTTCTGCACATAGCATGTGCTTAGAACATAGCTAATAAATCTGCAGGTTCCCATCTCCTCCTAACAGATTGTATTGTATCTGCCTTGTTCACACACATATTCTCTGTGTTGAAGGCATAGAGAAACAAAATTGATTTCTGCCCCTTTAGTCAATGGAGTTGATTCACAATGCAAAATGGAGAGCTGGGGCTGCCCTTCCTAAGGGCAGCAGGGTCCCAAGAGCCTCTCTGCCCTTCCACCTTCCATTTATTTCTAGCCAAGAAGGACAGGGAAACCTATCAATGAGCTTTCAGGACGCATTTGGGGTCACTAGAAAAATGGGGAAGATGTAAGTGGCCTGTGTTCCCAGCAAAAGACCATGAAATCACCCGGGGAGTCCCAGAGCTGCCTGCTGCTCTTCTCTGTTTTTCTTCCTTCTTAGCTGCTCCCAAACAACTTCCACTAAGCCAACTATAGCAGCTTCTTTGTTCTCTCCCCTTTGGGCCAACCTCCATGTTGCTCTTTTGTTCTTCAGGGAGTTAAGGAAGAGTTATTGACTATCTCAACATTTTGTTCTCTGTCTCACGCAGAAACTATTGCCAACAGGGCTCTCATTTCCTTACTGTTAGACTTATTTTTCAGACTACCTTCAGGCAAATGAAAATGTAAAGGGGACTCAGACTACATATCCCATTCACTATAGATTCTTAAGTGATTAACATAGTTTCTAGTACACCGTTGTCTCACAATGAATATTGTTCCTTATTAATAGTGAATAATAGTAAAAACAATAATATCTAACAATTCTCAGATCATCAACACACTGCCTATTTTATAACACATAATATGGATTTAACACTTAACTTTCATTTAAAATTCAATCCTCAAAAAAAAATCCCAGAAGAAATAGAGACTATTATCGAACCCATTTTAAGGACAAAGAAGTTGAGGCACAGAGAAGTAACATGTCCAAGATTATATAGCTGTAAGTGGCAGTGCAACGATTGTTTGCTTCCTCTATTATCATTAACTCTTAGAAAACAGAAACTGTGTCATAGTTATCTGCTGTCTGCTATAATGTCTAGCCAAAAATCTTGTATTCAAGCAGTATAGCATAGCTGTCAAGAACTCAGGAATTTGAGTGAGACTGTCTGTATTGAAATCCTAACTCCAACACTTGCTGACTATGTGACATTAACATTCCTAAGGGTCAATTTCCTCTTTTTAAAGTGGAAATAATCATAGCACAGTCTCTTATGATTGTGGGAGGTTCAAAGTTAGCACAGGACCTACTCTTCAGTAGGCGCTCAATAAATGCTATTCTATCATATCTCAATGACCAACCTGTGCTCAGCACAATAGGAGTTCTGTAACTGTTTGCTGGGTGAATGAAGGACCCGAGTAAATGAATAAGTAACAATGGAATGCCTGTATTCCATCATTTTCTTCCAGTCCCAAGCCACTAGCAAAGCGCCACTCACCAACTCTGGTGCTCACACAGTATGGTTGTCAGCTCACAGATCCTGGTCGTCTGTTCACACCTTAAAAGCAGTAGAGGAACACTGAGCAGGAGGTGTCTTATTCCACAGGGCACTGCTAAAGCAGCACTGATACAATCTGCACTTTTTCAGCCTGAGATCCATGGGGAGACTCCTTGGCTTAAACATGGAATACGGACACAGGAGGGGAAAATGAGTCTCCAGATTGAACTCTTTACAATGTCATACACCACAGATGTAGGAAATCTGCTGAGCCCAATGAAATGGGGACACCTGAGTTAAAGACGGCTCTGGGAGACATCAGCTCAGTACGTTTTCCATGCTGGATGGGAGCCAAGCCCATGAGAAATTCTGCTGTCATTTCCTTTCACAGCCACCGGCTAACGAGTGTAAAATCTAGTGAGCTGAAGAGACAGGCATGGTGGCAGAGATTTAACAGCAGAGCTAAGTAGATGAGACAGAAATGTGCTTCAGGACTCAAGAGAGCTAAAATATGGAAGACAGAGAGCAGAGGCCAGTCCACACAGAGACTGGAGCACTTAGGAATTGCACTGTGTTCCAAGGAGAAGTAAGCAAATCAGGAGAATCCGACTGGGATAGAAGCCATGTGGGGGCTGCTGGATCAATTTCTCTTGGGTCCCTTCTTACTTTAGTTTTCTGGAAGCCTGCAGCTGGGTCTGAATATAAACACCACTTCTTCAGAGGAGCACATGTAGAATGTAACAAATTAATACTAACACATTCATTCAATTTCCATTTATTGACACATAATTTTTCATTTTGACTTATTTTATCCCCAAAAGGGTTGTTTCATCAGACATAGAAGAAGAGCATCAACAAAGGCGGCTGTCTTTATGCTGCTTCTTGGTTGACGCAATAGCTCTGCCAAGACTCAAGATCACAGGAAGCTTTTACGCAGATGGGTTCAGAGACAACGTGGTCCCATCACAGAAGTTAATTCCCATCCTGCATGGCATCTGGTCCTGAAGGGTAGCAGGGGGTCTTTGCAGTAGGTGAGAAGATCTCTTCAGCAAAACCACATATCGTACACTCCTAAAAAATCACCTGTGCTTCCCAAAATTAGAACAAAACTTCAAGGGAACTTGAATTTCCTTACTGGGGACTTAAAGACCTCCAAAGAGGAAAGTCCAGACTTGGAAACAAGAGTAACAAAGCCTGCTAAAAATACATAAAAGCTTCAAGCAGATAAAATTCCTGGGGTTGCTTTCCATCAAACTTATATGCCATGATTATTAATGCCTAACCATCTACTATCCTTATCAGGAAATTGTGTGTTAATTTCTCAAACTTTTGCAGACGAATAAATTGGTGCACAAAGGAGATGACTGGGTTTGCCCCAGGCCCTACAAGGAATCATTGCCAACCCAAGAATTACAACTCTGAGCTCCTGACTTGCAGCTCTGAGCTCACACCTTCAGGATCAATCTCCTTAGATCCACCAGACAATGGCTTCAAACGCTTTTATGGCAATTAGAGTAGGAACACTGTCTCCTATTAGGACACACCTACCCAGTTCTCCTTTTGGACCTGGGCACAGTTGCTGTCAGGGAGCAGGGAGTTGGAGACATAATTTAGTGCTTGGAGTCTTCCATGTCCAAGCAAACTTCTTCATGCCAAAAACCGCACCTTATAAGGAGAAAAGTCTAGAGATGGGAAGTCTCTCCCTGGCATAGCTTGTGAGGAGGATGGGTGTGGGGGAGCAGGGAACCAGGCATCTTATCTGTTTGTTCTTGAACTTGCAACCAACATTAACTGTGTTTAAGTAATATTATGCCATAGCATTGTTCCCAAAGTGATGACCTACAGTTCTTGAGAGAATGTCTTTTTCTTTCTTACAAATGTGCCCCATATGTTAAGACGTACTTAAGGAGTTAAAAGCAACACTCTGAGTTTTCAGCTCCAGGTGATGCCCTCTGTCAGGGAAGAGGTGGCAATGATATTCATGGAGATTTCACTGTGATCCTGACCGGTTAGATTCTGTAGGGGAAGGCAGAGATGATCACAAAGAACACTTCAATTCTAGTACATGCCTTTACATTGGTTAAAACAAGCAGCTATGGAAAATTCAGTTATAAAGAAAGGTAAGAGGACTATGTGAATCAAGATTCTATAGCTACTACTATGGAATCCTTTCTCAGCCAGCAGTGGGAATGGGAAGTGGGAGAGGGGCTGCTTCAGAATTGTTGTTGTTTTGTTTTTCTCTGAGACAGGGTCTCACTCTGTCACCCAGGCTGGTGTGCCGTGGTGCCATCACTGCTCACTTTAGCCTCGACCTCCTGGGTTCAGGTGACCTTCTCACCTCCGCCTCCTGAGTACCTGGAACTACAGGCATGAGCCACCATGCCTGGATAATTTCTTTCTTTTTTGTTATTGTTGTTGTTTGTTTGTTTGTTTGTTTTTGTAGAGACAAGGTTTCACCATGTTGCCCACGCTGGTCTTGAACTCCTGGACTCAAGCAGTCTGCCTGTCTTGGCCTCCCAAAGTGCTGAGACAGATGTAAGCCACAGCATCCAGCCTCCAAACGTTTAAAGGCTAGTCTGGAAAATGTAAATTATTGATGCCCTTCTCCAGGAGGGACACTTTGACTTGCCACTTCCTCTACGTTAGCTTGTTGCCTATACTTCCAAATCAAACAGCAATGGTGTTTGTTATGTACCTACTCTTCTGGCAAGGGTTATGCTACATACGTTTTAGAGGGCCACTTCCATGGTCCTTATCCAACCTTCCCCAGGTCTGTAGGAAGATGGCAGGTGGAAAGCCAGTTGTTATTCCTGAAGAGAACACCTTAGAACTGGAGTTAGCCACAGCCGTGATGCCCTGTTCTTAGAAAGGGCTCTTAACTTGTCTGAAGGCAGGATGGGCTCTTGGTAGCAATATGGATTTGCACAGCTTTCCCTTCTGTCTGACCAGACAGCACTCTGATCTCTGATCATGTCAATTCATATGCCAGCTGGGCTTCAGCGAGGGAGGGAAATGTCATGCTATAGCACAAATAGTTTCTTCTTTATATAAGAAGATCTAACGTCTCATCTTCACTTCATGTTATTTTTTTCTGAGACCCCCCCCCCAAAAAAAGGAACTCATCCTTGAGACTATTTACTGCAACTTCCTAAAATCTTGCTTCTGGAATTTTTAAGTAGAACAGCCAAGTTTAAGAGTTCTATTTCAAAAGGTTTTCGAGTACTTATATAAGCTGAGATGGAAAGGTTTGATTTGATAGTCACTGGGAATAATTTGGGGGAAGAAATACATGACTCAACTCAGGATACGCCCCAGGACCGCATCACCCTTTGAGCTTTCTGCAACAGATGGATGCCTTTCTGCTCTGAGGCCTCAGAACCATCCAACAAGGCCTCGACAATAATAGCCAGGCAAAACTTTATCAAAGGGAGAAACAAAAAGGCCTGACAGATGATGCTGCCAGCATTGCAGCAGCCAGGTTAGCTTTGTTCTAATGCCATTCTGTCAGGTTTAACAAGCAGATATTAAGAGAAGTTTATAGAGAATAGAGATGAAAGGTTGTCGGTAGAGATGAGAGCTGCCAGTGGGCACCGAGATTCACAGCTGGGTGTAGACTCTGCCGCAACTGGCTGAGAGAAAAAGAGGTTTGATATGGGAGCAGCTGCTTCCAACCCCTGCTAGAAGCAAGGCTTAATCATCTGGCACCCGAGAGTCTGGAGCTCCACCTGGAGAGAGACACAGCAAATGGGAGGATGCTGGGTGTGAACCTCATCATTAGATCAGAAACAACTGATGTATTTGCAGAACTTGGTTCCTTAACTGGTCCTGACCTGGTATGACATCTCACATCCGGAATGTTTTCACCGAAGCATGCAAGGACAATGGAAGCAAGAAACAAGGAAGAGGTTCAAAAGGGATATTGGTGATTTTACTTAATGGATTGAGGGTACGCTTGAGAAAGAAGAGACACTGGAGAATGAAAAGGAAAAGGGCAGTATAGAATGCAGTAGCTATGTCCTGGCATGTAGGGCAAGCTGATGAAGCTCTCTTCTATCAATTTTCAATCGTACTAAATTCTTCCTGAGTCCACATTCCTTTCAACCGAGTGCTTTTTGAAATGAGGATGAGTCAAGATGCCTCCGAAGGGCTGTGTGTCATAAATACACCAAAGGTTAAATGTCAACCTCTAACTCACCAATTCATTTGTTCCCTCTGTCTGCTAAGTTCCATTTCTGCAAATTAAAATCAGGAAACAATTATTATGTTATTTGTAAAAACAAAAACAAAACACAACTCCAGTTTAAAAAAAAAATCACCTCATCTTCTAAATGTGTATCTGTCTCTGTTTTAGCCATGCATCTTTTCCAATGAAGGCTATTAAGGCCTTCCTTTTTTTTTTTTTTTTCTGAAAAGGAACAGAATTATAAATTGCAGCCATCCCATCCAAAATCATTAGAAGACCCTTACACATATCTGCCAGCAGTGATGCAATTAAATTGCATTGAGTAAGTTCCTTCTAAGTTGAATCACACATATATTTTTTCTTTTATGGAAGTGAAATTTATATAACATAAAATCAACCATTTTAAAGTAAACAATTCAGTAGCATTTATTAAATACGTTCACATTTAATAGATGAATTATCTAGTTCCAAAAGGTTTTTAATCATCCCCCAAAGAAACCTCGTATCCATTAAGCAGTTACTCCCAGCCCCTCCTTTGCTACATCCCCATGCTCCACCCAGCCCCTGGCGCCATTGTATTTCAGAACAGTGTTTGTTCACACATTCTTTGTTGTGGTGAAGTATTGCTATTCCCTTTAGAAGACCCCCCAGTCACGTTGAGTTAGAGGTTTTCTCAAGGTCTGACCACAGTTAAGATCTCGGGTCTAGAAACAAATGCTCCCAAGGATGAGGTCTCCACCACTTTAGGATTGCATTGCATTGTTCAAAGCCACCGCAGCCATGAGCCAAGCTTTCTACAGCCCTTCAAGACAATTGTCGTCATTCCTTTGTGTAGCTAGTGGGTTTTTCTTGGAAGCTAAATGATAAACCTAAAGTTCATTTCATTGAGACTTTTTTGAGATTTCCATTTTACAAGTAAAGCACACAGGTGACCTCTCCGAGTTAAATGCTCTTCCAGCCAACAGATTTAAATTTGCGGACAGATTTAATATCACAAACCTTGAGTTTCCAGCCCACGCCTCCTAGGCTGCTCTGGGACTTTATACACATGCACACTGACTTCCATTATAATCCCCCTATTTTTAGTTACACATAACTTTTAAAGAAGTTTCTCTTGGAAAGTCTGAGGATTTTCAGCAGTTATTTTTGTGATTCCTACGAAGCAAGACCTAGCTTTTTCCACCTCAGAAATGCCAGGTTTTTTTTTTCTTTTTACATCTGACTCAAGCAGCTGAATTGTAACATGTCCTAATTCCTTCTCATGTGGTTCTTCTTCATTCAAGGCAAGCAGTTATATTGAATCCAAAAGAAAAAAAATCTCATTTAAAAATAATTTTCTCCCATGTACAGTAAAAAAAAAAAAAATTGTGTAATAAGATTCATTTACATTGTTACCTGGGGCCACAGGGAGTTGTGAAAAGCACATTTCATAATTCCTCCAGGCTGTTAGTAGGTGTATTTTCCCTATAAGTAGAGAGGAGAAAAGTTTCAAAGAGATCAGGATGCCAAAAGAAAAAAAAAAAAAGATAAAAAATGTTCATACTGATGCAATAGGGAGTTTTTCTCTGCCCTCTGTATTTGGATTTCTATTTTTAAAAGTAGATTAAAAAAGAAACTACGGCTGCAAACATCATGAAATATAATGGTACTGATAAGGCTTAATGTACATTGAAATAGCCTAGGTATGTGGATTCAATAAGGATGTTTAGGTCTGAATTCTCTCCTTTTCTGTTTCTACTTAGACATTACTGATTTCACTCTTGAAAAGGGACTTCAAAGAATATTCTCTCCAGTGATGAAGAGAGGGTCTCTGATGCTATGGTTAATTGAAGGTTCAATCATTCATCAATTATTTTTAGCACTTACTCTATTCTTGCTTTTGATTCTCAAAAACACTTTTGAAATGTAGAGAAGTTATAGCTAGTCTATTGCAAACCAGAAAACACCCTCAACAATTTAATAATCACAAAAAGGGATTATTCCTTCAGTTTATTGATTGATTGACTCAAGACCAGATTGAAGACCTGGTAGATTTACGAAACTGTAGGACTGGTTATTTCACTTGCCTAAAGGGGAGTATATTAAAAGCTCAACATTGCAAATCTATGCCTACATATACATATATGAGGACTGATGTTTCTTTAACAGAGTCAGTGCATGTACCACAGCTCTGACCTGAACTCTCATACATGTGTCTCTGTGACCAATCTATTCACTAACCTATCATTCACTTATTGGTGGGCCTATACTAAATTTGTGTACCAAAGGAAATATTCTTGTTGGCATTAATGAGAAAGAAGAGACAAATGCAGTGCAGGGAGACCTATTGAGTATTAAGTCGAGTATTAAATATCTTTACAATGTAGAGTTCACAAACTGCAATGCCTACATTAACTCACATGATTCACATAGTAATTCTAGGGAGGTAAAAGGTAAGCATTATTATTTTCAGTCTTTCTCAATGACTGCCCCTAGTCCTCCCAACCTTATTCACAGAACTGGTGGTACTTGAACCCAAAATTGAATGTCCATATTTATGTTCTTAACCTACATCCTTACCCTTCACATTTAAAATAACGTATCAAGTCCCTCCTTCCATTCATGCCATAAACACGTACTAAGAAGTCCTGAGTATTCTTATCATTGTGCTAGGCAATGTGATTCCAAGAAAGGCAAGAAAGACATGATCCCTCAACTCAATGCTAAGGAGTCAAGTGCACAAAAACCCAGAAGAGAGCATCATAGTTACCATAAAAGAAGCCCAAAATGCAGTGATGATTAAGAGAAGGAAATGCAACAACTATTCAGGGAAGATCTTGGGGGAAACTGAATTTTAGCTGGATCTGCAGGGCAAGGAAAGATCAGAAGAGAAACGCACAGTGATAGAATAGTCTAGAGCAAAATCAAGTTCAGTGTAGGATGCATTTCAGCAGGTAGAAGCATTCTGTGCCATGAGTGTCTTGCTCACTGTCGAGCTCTAGCTCCTCTTTCTAATAGTCTTATTTCTCCTGAAGCAAAACAAGGTCATATTGTCTCAAAATCAACCTTCTGAGAAGTTTCTGTGCCTTTTAAAAATTAGTGTGTTTCTCACAGAACTGAGTGCTCACAATTGGAGCTTCAGTGTTTTCTTGGCCTATTTAACAAATGTGTGTGTGTGTGTGTGTGTGTGTATAAAGTAGGGAATCCAGGCACATTCATGTTGTTAACTGATAGTAAACATATTAAATGTGCCAGATATATATGGAGACTTGGCAGGGCAAAGACAGAGACAAGATTATGTTTTCTCCTTGTGAGACAGAATAGGGACAATACTGCCTGTCTATTCTCCAAACAGTTTTGGCAGTGGATGAATCACCTTAAAGAATGTATACCATGGAATGAGAGTAAATGTATAACTAGGGAACTGCAGAGTGGTGTGGTGGCTGCCATATTGAAGCGTTACTGACACACCTGCTTTAATATGCCAAGTACTGATCCTGGGATATAAGGGAGAGCAGATCTGGGAGGCTTTATTCAGATCCTTGAGTTGTAAGTGTGACTTGAAAGTGAGGTAGATTTCCAAAACCTGGTAGGTCTTTCAGCATGAGGAAAGAAGCAGACAGGGACACACATAGACCCAAGCGAACATTTCCAAGTCCTCAGTGGAAGTGAAGACTAGTCCCAAGAGGAGGAGAAAGATGGCCCCAAAAATACAGCTACAAAGTTTGGTTTGTCTTTGCTGGTGTTCGTTCATTCTTTTTTTTTTTTTTTTATCCTTTCTTTCTTTCTACTTTTCTTCCTTATTTTCTTTTTTTTTTTTTCTTTTGGATATCATTTTTGTTCACAAAGATAGCCATGTAAAGTCACTGAAGATGAACTGTTTTTTTTTTTCAAATAAAAATTCAATTGCAAATACAAAGCATATATTTTAACTTAAAGAATTTTCTGAGAACTTTCTCTCTTCCACCTTCCCCCCCAAAAAGCAAACTTTTTTGCACAGTATGTTTTTTTAGGATACAGTTTGATAACACTTCATTAAAGTACAGAAAACTGTTTCCAATTAACCTGAAAATCAACATCTCATTCTTATCAAAGTGAGCTAAGGACATAGAAGTTATACCAGCCAACAGGTCAATTTTCCTGCTGAAGCAGGGAACTGACTTGAGAGGTACAAAACATAGGGTTTTCACTGTAAGTTTTCAGACTGAAGACTAACCATTGCTGGCTGCTGCTCCTCCTCCACACCCACTATGAAGTAGCACACGTAAATTCACATGGGCTGAGTCCCAGGAAAATCATTACAGAAGAGTCAGTTAGCAAGAAGGTAGCCAGTGTTCATGACCCCAGTGCCTCAATTACCACATCCAGAGAGAGAAAGAGCAAGGAAGACTGTTATAGGATCATTCAATCATTCACCACATTCCATGTGGTGATAGCCTGGGATGATGAATATTGACACTGGAGAGTCCCTGAACCAACATGAAATTTGACTAGAAATAGCTGAAATTATTATTTTGATAAACAGCATTTCTAAATGCTATAATTGGAAAGGAATGAGCTATTTTAGATTCTGTTTGGATGTGTACCCCAATTATGGTCATCATGTTTAATATGATGGTAAGGGGTGGAGAGGCACCCAAATCTTTGAAAAGTGTTTTTTAAAAATAAGAAACATATGATTTTCTTGACTCATCTCTATTTTTAAACCCCAAAGTACACATTACCCATTTGCTGCAAAGATGAATCACTGTGGACATTTCATTTTCAATGGAATATCATGTATCTGAAGACCAGGACTGGTTCATCAGCAGAGATAGCAGGGTGGTCACAGAAAAATAATAATCCCCAAGTATTCATTGTGATGTGCTTTGCTCAACTAAATCTACTCATAAAATCTAAAGGAAGGTACCAAGAGTCTTTGCGAAAGAGAGAGGGAAAAAAAAAAAAAAAAAAAAAAAAAAACAGGGAAAAAAATAAATGAAAAGGGAAAATAAGCAGTCTAGTCATCATCAAGGGCATTGAGAACCTACTAACTACTCAGTATGGCTTTTTTGCCAGAAAGAGCTGGATTCAAACCCTGGCTCTGGTACGTAATAGATGTGTGACCTTCAGCAAATTACTTCCTCTCACTGAGCTGCAGTTTCCTCACCTGTGACATGGGGCTATTATATTAGAATGTAGATTTCACGAGGGTTGTGTGAGACCACATTAGAACATAAGCCCATATCTTTCAACCCATAAAACACACAGCCCCATGGGATAGATGATATTATTACCCCCATTTTATAGGTGAGGAAACTGAGTCACTGAGTTACCCAAGGCCACACTAAGCAGAAAAGCCACGATTTGAACACAGTCTCTTGAGTGCCATATAGCAGTAGACACTCAATAAGTATTTATGGAATGAATTGATGAAATGACACATACAAAGCACTTACAAATATTCAGTCACAAGGTTGGCACACAGCAAATATTAGTTGCCTTTCTTTTTTCCTTTTTCCTTCACATTTGGGAGAACAGAAGGTATACAGCAAAACATAGTTTCTGCCTCAGAGATATGCCATCTTGTTGAGGAAATATGAATAATTATGATAATTAGAAAATTATATGAATGTGTATTTAGAACTAAATTGTTTGACAGAGGCCAGTGGTCCCAAGTGAAGCCATTTTACTATTCCAGAACATTTGGTAATGTCTGAAGACTTTTTTTTTTTTTTTTAAGATGGAGTTTCGCTCTGTCGCCCAGGCTGGAGTGCAATGGTGTGATCTCGGCTCACTACAACCTCCACCTCTTGGGTTCAAGTGATTCTCCTGCCTCAGCCTCCTGAGTGGCTGGGATTACAGGCATGTGCCACCACACCTGGCTAATTTTTGTATTTGTAGTAGAGACGGGGTTTCACCATGTTGGTCAGGCTGGCCTTAAACTCCTGACCTCATGATCGGCCTGCCTCGGCCTCCCAAACTTCTGGGGTGAGCCACTGCCCCCAGCCCTGAAGACATATTTAATTATCACAACTAAGGGTGTGTGTGCTACTGGCATTAGCAGGTAGAAGACAGAGATACAGCTAAAACACCTTACAATACATAGAACAACCCCTTCAATAAAGAGTTCCAGCCCAGATATCATCAATGCTGAAATTGTTGAGGTTAAGAAACTCTGGCCTACGCTATAAAAACTACAGTAGTTCTAAGGTGAGAGAGAGGAGTCAGAGATTACTTTGCTAATACGGCAAGATTTTCTAGGGTAATACAATTTAAATAGGAGTAAAATGGTATGCCAGAGGAGGAAGTAAAGCCTCCATCACCACTCAGCAGTGTTTCTATGCACTAGAAAATATCTATACATAATACATCCCCATACACATAAAAACCAGGGTCAATGGGTTAATCTGAGCATTAGTAATGCATCAGAAAGGTTTGACCTATGTTCACACTTAGGAAAACAGTGTTCAAGACCCATAATTACTGACATCACAATGAATGGGCAGCACTTCTGTAAACCCAATTAGTAAGAAAATATTTCCTTTGCTTTTCTTTTATTCACAAGTTTGAGAAGAGACTTAGCTGGGGACGTTGCAGATACTCATACATGTTTCTTCTCCACCCACCATCTGGGATTGCTTAGCAAGGGCCCCGGATGGGCTCTGAGATGAGATTTAGATATCGCAGATCATGTGTAATGAGTAGATAAGACTGATCACAGCATCGTCCCTTCCCATTAATCTCTTTATGTATGTTCCTGAAGATCTTCAAGGAGAACAGGCCCTAAAGGAGGCATACCCAACCATCTTGGCCCAGAAAAAAACCCTCAACCATTGAAGGCAATGGTGAATGCTAACATCCACAGTATCTTGCTACCAAAGCAAGCCAAAACAAATCCCATGAACTCACACCACCTTAGGAAGGGGATATCTAATAGAGTACAACCTTGAGGGTCAGGTGTCTGGATTCATATTCCAGTTTTACCACTTATTAGGTTATTAGCCTTGTAACCTCGGACAAGTTACTTACCCTTTCTGATACTTCATCTGTGAGACAGGGTTAATAATACATAATAATACCATGTATAGTATCATTTGGATTAAATGAATTAATTGATATAAAGCACTAATTCACAGTGCTTGACACATAATAAGTACCCAGTAAAGCCCAGCTAATTATTCTGGTTTAGAAGAGAGAGGCATAATAAAGATTAAATTATCTGTTGTACTAAAATTTATGGAAAATATTTCAGCCTAAGCTGTACTGTTGGAGCTTTCCTCCAACAAAAAGTAATAAAAATGATAGTAGCTATTTCTTGCTTATTCCACCACTTCTTATCTTTGGTCAATTTGGAATGTCTCAGTATCCACAAGGGGACTTCTTTGTAAGCTGGTGTACTACAACCTGGGAGCACTTCTAGCAGTTCTTGAGGGCTGCTTTCTCAGTACTAAAGCTTCTTGATGAATGAATGAATACAAGAGGGCAGTGCTGCTAATATACTATTAACATGATCTTATATTCACATGTTATTCACAGGAAACTCAGGTTATAAATGTGATGCATAGAGCCATTTTTTTTCTAAACCTGCAAATACTAAATGACTTGCCCAGATTCACACTAAAGTAAGTGATAAGCCGAGATTCCAATTCTCCTGAGCATACTCTGAAACACATGCTCTTTCCACTGTTCTATCCAGTCCTGTCGACCACAGACCATTTTTCGAGAAGTGCTTCATTGCTCTGATTATCTGTATTCTTTCATTTGCTTGAATAAAATTGAGTTAATCATTGTTGCATTCCTGAACACTAACTGAGTAGAAAACGCATCAAAAGTAACCAAATGTATTGAGCAGGATATTTTGGTTACCTGTGACAGGAACCCAATTCAAATGGGCTCAAGCATGACAAGGAATATATTGATTTATAAATGTGAAAATCCTAATCATTGAGCTTGCTTCAGAGAGCACAGAGGGATTTATGTTCCAATCATGAAATCAGTATTCTGCCTCTCACCATTGCTAATTTCCACTTTCCTGTATATTGGCATCCTTCTCAGTTAAGCATTAGCCAAGGGGTGCAAAGATAACCACCCACACCAGGCTTCCAACCAGCCAGCTGAGCACCCCAAGAGAGAGAAAGTATGTTCCTTGCAGTGGTTCTAGGAAAAGTCCCGAGACCGAATCTTACAAGTCTAGATTGGGTCATGCACCCATCATTGAACACTTACTGGGGTCAGGGGTATGTGGATCTGATTGGCCCAGCTTGAGTCATATCCCACTTCTATAGTGAGAGGGGGAGACAGGAGGCCACAGGCACCAGGAATACCAACAAAGAAATGCTGACTGTTTCCTACACTTGTGCTGGTATCAGAAGAACGTATGCTGGTCAGTCAACCAGATAACATTTACCCTAATGAGCCATACTAAGCAGAGCATGATTTATTCCAAGATATGTCAGGAAGGATGAGAAATAAAAATCCAGCATCATTCTTTATAATCCCATACCATGATGATAAATTAACCATACTGATGAGTAGGCCACTTTCTTTACCTGGCTAATGCCTATGAATTCTTCGGCTCTCAACTCAGCTGTCAGCTCCTCTGACAGCTCTTCTCTAACCCCAACTCTCCCACAGACTGTGTGAGGAGCCCATGTGGTAACTTGTGCTTTCTCATTCAACACATTGTAACACTATGAACTCTCTACTTATGTCATTCATCCTACTCTTTGAGAGAAGGGTTGTGGATTTTATGACATAGCGCTAGTACCTGCCATAATTTCAATACATTTTATATTTTTTAAAAAAGAAAGCCAGGCACGGTGGCTCACATCTGTAATCCCAGCACTTTGGGAGGCCAAGGTGGGCAGATCACAAGGTCAACAGCTTGAGACCATCCTAGCCAACATGGTGAAACCCCGTCTCTACTAAAAATACAAAAATTAGCTGGGTGTGATGGTGGGTGCCTGTAATCCCAGCTACTAGGGAGGCTGAGGCAGGAGAATCACTTGAATCTGAGAGGCAGAGGTTGCAGTGAGCCAAGATCGTGCCATTGTACTCCAGCCTGGTGACAGGCGACAGAGCAAGACTCCGTATCAAAAAATAAAATAAATAAAATAAAATAAAAGAAAGAAAGAGAAAGAAAGAAAAGAAACAAACATTAATAAAAGGTACAATTCACTGTGCTATGACTGTAGTTCTGCTTTATTGGGAATATCATTTTTCAAAGCACAAGTATCCAATGAAAATGTAACCTTGTAAACATATTTTATTCCACTTTGTAAGTTTACTCAACACAGCCTGTAACCAGTGTATAGTCAATGGCACACTCTGGCCCGAAAACTTCTGCAAACATTTGATAAATATGAATAATGTGAATAGCCAAGGGTCAAACATATCATAAATATCATAGCAGAGTTTCAGGAAGGCCCCTCCACCTTGAGAAATATTTAACTAAAGGCTGGAAAATCATAAGTCTCAATGCTTTAAAAGAGTTTCAAACATTAAAAGAAGTAGTTTTATACGCAGTGAACTCTGAGGTCCCTTCCAATTCTGATACTCTCGTTCTGTGTTTTCAGATCTTATTTGGATGAAATTTGGATAGGTTTTGAATTTCACACATTCTAAAGCAAAGACTCTTGCCCCATTGGAAAGAATGCCATATTCAGATTTATCTCCATTCCATCATGCCAAACCTTGGTTTAAGAGAACTGGAAACCCTGATCATCATCCACTAAACATTGGGTCAGATAGAAAGATCTGTTATTGACACCCAGCAGAGAGCTTCTCCCCCCTTGTTGGAGTCTCATTTAAAACTTTGATATATGTCATGGGTTTGTCTAAAATATTCCTGCCTGTTATTTGTACTTTGGGGTATTTATATGCAATAAATATCCTTAAATATGAAAAAATAGCTAGTGTGTGAAAAAGAACTACTAAGACAGATGGATCTACAGCAAACACATTTGGCCTGTTGCAACACATAATTTCATCTTTAAGAAACTGCTATATAACTCAAAAGATGGATTCAGCTGTAATAAAATCCAGATAAGTTGGAAAGCACTGGCAGTGATGGATGACAGAATGATTGTTCACTTATTCAACATATGACATTTGCACTCATAGATTTAGCTTCCATTTGAGGAAGGTAATGACAGTTCTATCACCATGTTTATCATTTACTTGCCTCAATTATCTCCCACATACAGGTCCACTCCCTTGCTGCTAGGTGTAAGATGTTATCATTCTATATGCAAAGTGTGTTCCACACGCTCCACAAGCTGTACATGAAAGCGAAAGCAAGTATAGTGACCTGTTTCAGGCTTGAAATCTTAAAGTTGATATTGTATACAATTAGTCTACTGTTGGTGTTTATTATGGATATCAATTTGGATATAACATAAAGCTTTGAGATTGAGGTGAATGGATGAAAGATAGAATGCTTTTATAAGACTCACAGGAATCCCGGTGGTACCTGTGGATCTTGCCATTAATTGCATTACAGAAAAAAAATTAATTTTATTGTTTGGCCTAAAAGGCAAATTGTGTATAATGTCTTGCCATATAGTTTCCAGCAGATGACCATGTTTTGGCATGGGAAAAGTTGAATAACTTGTGATGTTTGGCACAGTTAGAACAAGGTTCAGTGTCTGTGTAGTGGGGAGGGAAATTGTATCTGGCCAGAAACTGTGACATTCAAAGTGCATACAGTTAGTGAGGTTAAAGATTAGATTTCTCATATCCAGTTTTACACAAACTTGGAACTTATCTCTTAGGAGAAAACAAACTCTATATAGGAGTCTCCTGTAGGATAGGAAGTGTGGTGCCAGGGCTCTGAAAGAATATATATCTATCAAAACAATCAATACATATGTATCAACTACATATGTGTTCATCAATTACGTACACACAGGAGGAAGTTTTAAAGAAGAAAATGCATATAGACAAACTTGGATAAGGTAGCCTTTATGGGTCAGAAGGAAGACGCAAAATTTAAGCAAATCTGTTTTCTATGCATGGAGCTGCTTGTTAACGATCCCCTCCTCAGATTACTAATAACAAAGAAATACTTTTACAAAATCTATGGAGAAAAATCATCAGCCAAGCACTTTGTTCAGAGTGCTTCTATGTGAAAGACATGGGAAATATATAAAGATGAGTGAGACGTTGCTCTTTCCCTAACATGAGCTCACATATAGAGAAGGTAAAATACTCTAACATTGTAAGATGATTTGACAATGCTAGGCATTGTTATCTAAAGATAACATACAAGGAATCAGGGTTCAGAATGGCTTTGAATTTGTAAATAGCAACACCAGAAAGAAGGCATGGAAATCCCCAAATGATGGTGAATGGTAGTCTCAGAGTCAGTGACTGCATTTGATTTGTACGAAGCATCCAGTCCAGATTGCAATGGGATGAAGCTCTTGGCTCAGGCTTCTCAGTTCTTCTCAAAGTATAGTGCATGAACTGACATCAGAATCACCAGGGGACTGTTTACAAAAGCAAATTCTCCAGCACCATCTCAAAACACCTGAATCTTTGGGATTGGGGCCAAGGAATCTGTTGTAATAAGCTCTTCAAGTATTCTGATGAAGGTACCAACTTGAGAACGACTGCTTCAGGTTGTTCTTCAGGGAGATACAATTGTCAGCATCTGATGTATGTGAATGTCTTATGAAGATAATTAGACAACTGCCAAAGAGGCTGCGGATGAATTAGTAATAAGTACATACAAAGAATACTAAGAAAGGAGTTAAGAAAAGGAAATTATTAAATCTAGCAAAGACAAAATGTTACACAAAACAGTTAAGTAACCATAATTTACTGTATAATTCAAGAATGAATCACATACATAGTAATAACCATGTAAACACTAAATATTGATCTAACTAAAATACAATATACCTATTCTGGGAGGTTGAATGAGTGACAGGAAGAGTGTTTTTGTGGTGGGAGTTGGGAGTGTCTGGGAAGATGAGGAATCTCTATCTTTCACAGTAGAAAGTTACTAGATAGTACCTGAAACTGAAAATCAATTAAGAGCAATTTATATCTACATTATTTAGGGATTTGAAAGTTAATACTAGAAGAATCAGCTAAAGGAGCTGAAAATGATTGGTTCTCAGACAAGGGAATGGGGGAAACATGTTTTTTTGTTGGTAAATCATGCAGAATGAGTTGACTCTATACTTTGAACATGTGTAATTTGGATAAAAAACAAAATCCAAAATAAACAAATAAGAAAACATTCTCTCTCTTCTTTGAAGACACTCTGCTCGTTCTTTGAGAGTTATTCTCTCCTCTTAACTTTTAGAGTCCTTACTATCTAGTCCAGGAGTCAATAAGTTATAGACGTTCCCACCTGTTTTTATAAATAAAATGTTGTTAGAATTCAGCCATGCTTATTGTCTAAGGCTGCTTTTGTGCTACAACAACAAAGCTGAGTAGTTGAGATAGAGATCATGTGGCCTGCAAAGCCTAAAATGATTACAATCTGTTTTTTTATAGAAAAGTTTGCCGACCTTTTATCTAGTCTACCTATTTGGCACCTAAAACAATACTTTGTATTTTTGCATTTTGTCTTTCCTACTGGATCTCATTCAAATCATCTAACAACCATGCTAGTTAGGTAGTTTCAGGTTACCAATGAAATATAGGCTCAGAAAAACAGGAAAACTGACCAAAGTCCAAAGAGTGGCAGAGCTCAAAAGAAGTCTTTCTGAATCTAAATATATTTTGCATGAACATTGTGGCTGATGCCTAAGAAGCATTTTACGTTAGTCTATTTTGTCTTTTGTAGATGTAAGCTCTATTTAGGGCAAAAACAATGTCTTAAACATCTGCATCTCCCCTGCACCTGAAACATAAGAATCACTCAGCGAAAGTTCTTGATTGACGATAATAAAGATGAAGGCAAAAGGACGACTCCTAATTCTCACAGCAAATTCCATGTATTTGAAGCAATGCTTGTGATACTGACTGTTATATTTTTAGAGGGCTGAAATATGCCCTGAGCTGCTTTTTAGTTGAAGCTTTCTGAATAAATAAAGCACAATTGTTTGGAAGAGGTCACACATTAAGGAATCAATGATGCCCATTCATCCTCTTGTGGTAAAGCTCAGGTTTCCTGTTTTGCAATTGTTTCAATCTAGACTGGAAGCTCTCAGAGGCAGAGATTTCACATTTATATGCCCAGGAATTCATCTGGGCACCTGTGTTGTTTCATTCCATGACTAATAGCTAAAAATAAATGAGTAATAATGCATTGTTAGTGTGAGGTTTGCTTCATGTCCTGAAACGTATTCTGAAAACACTGATCATAAACTTCTTCTAACCAACTGAGTCTTCCAAAAGCAAAAATCTAGTGACAATTGCTCAAAAAAATGAGTGTTTTGTTTGGAGAGTTTCTTATGACTGGTACACAACTAGCTATGTACACTGTTAACACTCACTTGTGTAAAAGCAATGCTGTTTTTCTTTAAAGTGAATAAAATTATTGAAAAGAAGAATTTATAGCTTGGAAGGAAGAAAAAAGTTCATCTAGTCTCATCGCCTATTCCCATTATACCATGTCCTAATTGTTATTCAGCCTGTACTTGAATACCTTGTAGAAAGAGAAACCCCCTATCTGCAAGGGGGTCAGTATTCACTTCACTTCATTTATTCATTCATTCAAACATTTAAAAAGACCTCTTAGATGTTCAAGCTTCATTTTAAACTCTGTCATAAGAGTTATTTGCTTATGTAAGGGTAAGATCTGAGTCTTTGTAGCTTACATTAGTAAATTTAATTTTTATTTCTTAGAAGCCTACAAGTCTAATCTATCTTCTAATCTACATGATGGCTCCTCAAGTATTTGGAAGAAAGGTCACCTTCCTGGATCATTCCATCTTTGTTCTAAATATCTCCAGTTCCTGAACCCATTGCTCAGATGAAATGGTTTTATGTCTTCTCCTCCTCATTCTACTTTGTTTATAACCTTCTGAAAATAGGATCACCAAAAGTATTGTTTTATATGTCATCTGACTAGTTGGAAGGAAAATCTAGGTCCTCTTTTCGCCTTTATCCACTACATTTCTTAATACAAACTTACTGAACATTAGTATTTTGAGTGGTAAAATACAAATGTTTGCTCTTATTGAGCTAATAATTAAATCTATCTGCCTTAAATCTTATTCAAGTAGAGTGCTTCTAAACTACATTCCTCCTACTCTGTATTTATGGAGTTGGTTTTAGGGACCTAGTCCGATTATACTTTCATGCGTTCAATTCATTTTATTATATTTACTCCATTTGATTAATTTCAAAAATTAGTGGGATTCTGTGCTATAGAGATGAAAGACACAATTTTTGCTCTCCAGGACCTCACAGTCTAGTAACAATGGATAAGTTAACAAAGAATTATAAGGAGGATGCTAAGTGCTGTGATTGATATAAATACAAAAGTACATTGACAACATATAGAAAAAAACAGACAAACTTTTGCCGTTGTTTTTATTAGGATCTGTAAGGGAGGGACGTAAAAAGGCAAGACTGTGAAGATTCTGAAGAAGAGATAATACTTGGTACATTCCTTGAAGGTGAATAGAAATTAATCAAAGAGCAGATAAAGGCTGAGAACAAATAAAGGACATTTTACAGTGTGCTGACCAGTATGTTAACCACTAGCCACAAATGACTATTTAACACTTGAAATGTAGCCTGTCCAACTTGAGATGTGCTATAAGTATAAAATATACATCAGATTTTAAAGATTTAGTAAGAAGCATGTAAAATATCTCATTAATAACTTTTACATTTGTTACATGTTGAAATAATCATAGTTTGGATATATTTGGAATAAATAAAGCACATTATTAAAATTAATTCCATCTGTTTCTTTTTACTTTTTTAAAACATGGCTACTAGAAAATTTGAAATTACTTATGTGACTCACATTATTTTTCTATTGGACAATGTTGCTTCAGCAAGTAAGAGCAGGCAGAGAGATGAGAAGAATAAAAAATAGTGGAAATTTGGAGAGGCTGGACTTTCCTGATACTAATTCTTGATTCAGTCATCCAATTTAGATACTCAACAACTATTTTGGATAAATGTATGTATTCTAATTTCAAACATATTCTTATGGAACATTGTGATATTGCAGAATATTAAGACCTGCCACTGGTTACTTAGTTCAAAGTTGACATTGATCTCTCATATTATTACAAATCCACCTAAGTATACTGTTATTCAACCCATATGGCTTTATCCTACCCATGAAAACAGGAATAACTCCAAGTATATGGCATGGCATTCTGGAAAAGGCAATATTATGGAGACAGTGGTTGCCAGAGGTTGGGGTAAAGGAAAAGTGAATATGTAGAGCATAGAGGACATTTAAAGTAGTGAAACTATTCTGTGTGATAATATAATGATGGATACCTGTCAGTATAGATTTGTCCAAACCCACAGAATGTGTAACACCAAGAGTGAACCCCAGTGTGAACTATGGACTTTGGGCGATAATGATACATCAATGTAAGTTTGTATAAGTCAATTGTAACGAACATACCACCTTCATGGGGGATGCCGATCATGGGAGAAAGCTATGTATGTGTGGGAGGAGGCGATATGTGGGAACTCCCTGTACCTTCCACTCAATTTTTCTGTGAACCTAAAACTGCTTTAAAAGATAATATCTATGAAAAAAAATAAATTTTAAAATATGTTTTAAAAACAGAAATCACTTCTAAAACCTGCCAGTCTTTCTGACAGATGGTGCTGCAATGTGTTGCACTACTCCTCAGAAATCCCTTGGGCGATCAAGGCTTAGGTGTCCACAGTGGTGATCACCTTGGTAGAATACTCTTAGATCGGGTTTCCCTCCTTCCTCACTTCAATCCATTCTCGACTTCATTCTGGAGGATCACTTCCCAAAAGAAACATTGCTCACAAACCTTTTCTTGGGTTCTGTGTTTTGGAGGAACCTAGGCTAGTACCATTGCTATAAGGAGCGTCCTCAAAATCAGACAGTCAGGATGGTTTCAAAAATGATTCCCTTCCTTCGCCAGATGGCAATAAGCCCTCATTAATTGATGGCAACCCCTGCCATGTTATAGCATCAACACTGTAAGGTGTTCAATAGTGTTGAACTGGATTGAGGAGCACAGGGGAAAACATTGTCTTATGTGGTAGCAATGGCACTGGAATGGTATGCGTCATAATTGAATCCAACCTAAATGTATCTACCTGGTCTCTAGATGCAAGATTATAATAAATATTCTTAGCACCTGATAGAATCCTTCAGATGGTTTCCTAGCCTTTGGAGTAGAAAAAGCCATGGAGAAACCTGTTTATCAGGTAACTCAAAAAGCTTCCAGGGTTGAACATGGCCAAGAACAATTGGACCAGGCTATAGTGCAAGCTGTCCTGCCATTAAAGATATTTGACCCAGCAAACTGATAGTGCTTGAGGTGTATATGGATGTTGTGTGCAGTCTCTGACAAATCTTCATGCATATATTATACAGACACCAGTTGTTCTGTCACAGGGCCTTGCCATCAGCAGTGGGGAATTATTTGCAATTTTAAAAGCAGCTATGGTGGAGACCGAGTACCAGACCATTTGACACTAAGTGACCATGCAAATGTAGCTGCCCATCATAACCTGAGTATAATCAGATCTAGTGAATCTTATGTTCAGGTGGGCATGACAGCAGCCCATTTTTTGATGGTATAGGGCTTGAGCAAATCCAGAAGGCACAAGTAACTATTACATGCCAACTGACTCTCAGGCCATCTACCAGCATTGCACTAAAGCTTCTCCTTCAATTTAAACCTATAGTCTCATGGGTGATACTCTAAAACCAGCTAACTCAGGAAGAACAAGAACCTAGACCTGGATCACAATATATTAACACTGAACTAAATTAGACAGCTATTCCACTACAATCCACTCTGGCATGGCCCTGGAGGACAATGATAAAAGGGAATCTACCCGGCGAGCAGAGTTGCAAGCAGTACAGTTGGCCATTCACTTTTTATGGGAGAAAAATAATTTGAGGCACTGGCAAATAGCTTAGTTGATTTGTAAGGAACCTGAAAATAACAAGATTTGATCATCTGTGAGGCAAGGAAATGTGGAGAAGATGCATGTGAATGAACCTATGTTGGACACAAAGCATGAACATATGTTTGTCTTCTGATAATGAGCATGTCCACTGTAAAGAAGGTGCCCGTAACCAGGTAGCATAATGACTCAGCCTGTAAATGTCAGATGACCTCTCTCATTGCCCCCTCCAGTGCTAGTACGATCAGTCCATAAAGAGAATATCCATGGTGGCAGGAATGGAGACTATGCATGGATCCTGTAACAAGATGAATTTAGGTGATGCAGTTGATGGATGCCCAACAGCTCAGCAGCTGTACCTTCAATATGGCACCATTTGTCAAGAAGACCAACCAGCCAGTTGATGGAAGTTTGATTACATCAGACCCCTTCTAGTCTAGAGGGGACAACAATTCATCCTTACTAGAATTTATACCTGTTCTGCATATAAGTTTGCCTTCCCTACAAGCAGTGCTTCTGGCAGCACCACCACTTGAGGGCCTATGAAATATTTGATTTAGCAGTTCAGGATCTTTTTAAACGTATACTCAAGATCTTTTACAACAGATACCAGGCTCATGATTCACCACAACATCCGGAAAGAAGGACACTCAATAGAGTGATAAAATGACCTATTAAGGTTCAGTGTAGAGGGCCATACAACCTGTGAGTTTGGTGTGCTATCTGATTAAGGTATAATATAGGAAGCCAACCATGAGGCTGTAGGTGGCACTACATTCCAGGAGCTACAATGCATGGGCATGAGAACCGAGGAGTGGAAGAAGGATTGCTTGACCTCAACCATAACTTTATTTGAAAAATTTTGTCTTTATCTCCTCACAACTTTACATTCTACTAGATTTGAAATCTAAGTTCCCAGGGTGAAATTCTTCCAACAGGGAACAAAGCAGGACTTTTATTCAACCTGATGCTGTGACTAGCATCTGGTCACTTGGGGCTCCTCATGACAGCAGGAAAGCTGATAAATAAGGAGCTATCAAATTGGCAAGGTGATTGACCTTAGTTACCATGAGGATCCAGAGCTTCTGCTCTCAATTGGGACTGAAAGAAGTGTGTTCAGAACCCAGGGAATTCAATGATATATCCTTATCCAAGGTCAGTCGTAACCATAAATGGACAATTGCAGCAATGATAAATGAGCATAAATGGCTGGCACCAGGAGTTACTGGGCCCTCTATTAAATACAAATTAAATTCATGATATGTAGGCCAAAAATTGAATACTATACAGGTAAGAAAAACAAGAACATGTTTAGGAAAAGATATGGCTGTTATATTAAGAAAAAGGATGTATTTGAATAGAAAAAAACAAAAACAAAAACTTAGATGGGAGCAGTCAATTATCAGTTAAAAAAAAACGATGTAATATTGGGAGAGTCAACTACAAAAAGATTAAGAAAAAATATGTTACAGCTATATATGAAACCTAAAGTCCTTAATCCTTCCTGCATCTGGTATTAGCCTTTTTTTTGACAGCCAAAAACGTGACTAGGGAATCCATCACTTGTGTGTCTGGAAGGCCCGTGCAAGCTCCAAAATATTTGAGAATTCCAAGGAGGTATAAAGAGAAAGCCGAGAGCTTATATTTCTCTATCCTTTCACCTCAAATTTAACTCACAACCTAACTCAATCTCCCTTTTCTGTCTTGAGTCCTTTCTGAGCCAACCTCTTTTTTTTTGTACCATATCATATATTTTGCAGGTATAACTTTCTCTTTCATTCCTTAAAAGTTTTGCATCATCACAGCACTATTCTGTCATGTATACAAATTTTTACTTAAGCTTTTAAAATATCCAACAGTAAATACAGTACAGCACAGATTAGGGATCAACCTCTTAAATCTCCCTGGTCACCCAGCAATAAACAAGCAATGGGCATTGGTAGCTTTCAAGCACTTAGAGCCCAACCAGCTGCCATGTTTCTCAGATGTACTGATAAATCAAAGGACACTATTCTAAGATAATGGCCATCATTAACAGCAAATACTTATGTAGTCTTATAAAAATATCCCTGCTTAACTTCTTGTACATCTGTCATTGCCATGAGAAAGATATGTCTAGAAAATGAGAAATACGTGAAACAGAATTGACCCAACTAGGCTCAGTCTGGAGCTGAGACTACACTTGACTTGCAGATGAATAGTAAACTCAGTCTGGATTAGCCTGGATCAGTTGCCACCCAGATGACCCACAGAGATGTGAGCTGTAGTAATAAATACTTGATGTTTTAATCCATGACTTTTATAAGGTGGTTTGTTACACTGAAAGGGCTAACCAGTAGAATTGATAGCCTTTTCTCAATGCAAAACCCAAGGCACGTGGCATGACATCACCATTTATCATTGGCAGAAAAGGGTGGCCAGTCAAATCATAGGCAAACTGTAATATTCTGCTGAGAAGAGTATGGTCCTTTACTAAAGAAACTCAGAAAGAAATATTAGGAATAAAGAATATATCCTTGAAATTGGTGAGTGAAGTTTTATAATAATTATATTTCTCTTTGATGACACGCAGAATAGTACAGTGGAATGAGTGGGAAATTTGGGAATCAGATAAATCTGGTTCTACCCCAAATGTATGACTTTGAGAAAGTTATTTGACCTCTTGCTACTTTCATCTACAAAATTAAATTATAAATATATTATAAATATTATAAATTACACACATACACACATATATTTCTTGAGAGAAATGATGAGATAAAATCCAACAAACATAAAAACACTTATTATAGTGTCTAGCATATAATAATTACTCAACAGAGTAATAGAAATAATTATTGTTCTTTGCTCTTGAATTCCAGGCACACTGACACTGTAACAGTCTCTTTGATTTAAGATGTCTTTTAAAAAAGGACCCAAGTATGTAACACAAAATATCCACCACTTTAATCATTCTTTTGCAGATTTCAATAGCCAGTTACTTAAGAAATTTGGTTTATGAAAAGTTAAGCTCCTAAAATAAACTATTATGTATCAGTTATATAGGTGAGAGGTTGGTTCAATAAATTTTTCTTGACTAGGCCTGGCTTTGTTTCAAGGGCTGGAAATACAGCAGTAAACACAGTCATGGAGTTTACATCTTAATTAGGTGTTGAGAAAGACAGCTAATGAAAAAATACATACGTAAGATATCAGGAGAAGAGATGTTCCATGAAGGAAAATAAAGTCAGATATGGAGGCTAGAGAGTGAGGTGATGAGGGTGACTATTTTGGGATGGAATCATTGAAGACTCTCTATTATTTAAGCAGAGGACTAGAGGAAGTGAGTAGATAAGCCTTGCAAATATCAGGCAGAAGAGGTGTTCACTTGTGTAAGTCAAGGGTGCAAACCCTGAGGTGGAGCATGCTGGGGGTGTTAAAGCAACAGCGAGGAGGCCAGAGTGCTAGGAGCAGAGGGAATGAGAGAGAGATTCATAGGAAACGGGTCAGAGAAGCAGTGGAGGCGTAGGTAATGAGGACCATGTAGTCCTCATATAAAGGATTCATATATAGGAACCTCATATATTGGAACCACCTATAAAGACTTTGGCTTTTACTCTGAGACTGGAAGCAATCAGAAGGTTTTCAGCTGAGGAAAGACATAATTAGATTTATTTTTAACCACATTTTTATGGCTTCTGGTTTGAGAACAAGAGGGCAAGTGTGGAAGCTGGGCAATTGTAAGGAAACTGTTGCAAGTATGATGATCATTTAGACTAAAATCCCCAAGTAGAAGGAAACATTGTGAAGTCAGGAAAAATTCTAGATATATTTTGATAATAGAAAAAATGGGATTTGCTAATACAGTGGATATCAGATATAAGAGGAGCAGTGGAATTCAGCAGTATATTCAGAATTTTGGCAAGAACAACTGAAGGAGTGGAGGTGACATTTGCTGAAATGAAGACTGCAAGAGGAATAGGCTTGAGGGTTAGTGTGCTGTGAGGTACTCAAAACCCACCATCTTTAAAGATTTAGAGTGATTCTCAACTGGATAAGTAGCCTAACTGAAATGAGTATTTGAGTAGCTCTGATTACATGTTATTTTTAGTTTACTATTGTTCTCAATCTTATAAGGATACTGAAACAAGTTATCAAGTACTTATTTATAAAATACAGGGGATACTCCTGAAAGCAGTCAGAGAAATATAGGACTATACTTCCATTGCATAATTTGTAATTCTGTCTTCTATTTTGCATGTCTCCATGATTCTACAAATAACCTGTGATTACATGTTTTGGGCATTTAAAAAAGTGGGCATTTTGGTCTCTACAGTAAGACTTCACTTTTTCTGCACTGAACCTGCTTAATCTCCGATAGCCATAACCAAACTATTTTTAAAAATAGAAGTTAAGGATTTGGAAAGAAGGATCTAACTAAACCTAAATGGGTTGGGCAGTCAAACAGCATCTTGAACGCTAAATTCCCAGTAACTTCCTGTTAAAATTCAGTTTAAAATGTCTTCTGTTTTTTTTTTTTTCTTTTGAGACGGAGTCTCACTCTGTCGCCCAGGCTGGAGTGCAGTGGCGAGATCTCCGCTCATTGCAAGCTCCGCCTCCCGGGTTCCCGCCATTCTCCTGCTTCAGCCTCCAGAGTAGCTGGGACTACAGGCGCCTGCCACCACGCCTGGCTAATTTTTTGGTATTTTTAGCAGAGACGGGGTTTCACTGTGTTAGACAGGATGGTCTCGATCCCTTGACCTCGTAATCCGCCCGCCTCGGCTTCCCAAAATGCTGGGATTACAGGTGTGAGCCATCGCTCCCGGCCTTAGAATCTATTCTAATGTTCCAATATTGTGGTGTTGTTGGATAAGCTTTTTTTTTTTTTTTTCCAGGGGAAGGGGGACACTGTCACTTTTTGCTCACAATCTCCTTGAACATATCTGACATCTTCGTGACTGCATTTTTATAATTCCACTGTTTTTCCTTACAGAGAATAGTTGGTTTGTATTTCTAGTTTCATTTGACGCTTTTATTAAAAGAAAATTCAGTCTGAAACAAAGAGGCAGTGAAAATTAATTTAATCTGAACGAGCTGAAAGAAGCTCATTTCTAGCAGTTCAGGAAAGCACATTTAAAACATACCAGAAATTTTACAAAGCTTATATGTATTCTAATGAAAAAAGAAAACTCAAATCCAGACTTTCATTTATATGTATAATCCATTTGAGATAGGAGAAAAAATGTCAAGCAGTCATATTATACATGCCACAGGTAGGAATAGAAATAAAAAAGCATTAGCAGGGACTTGAAAGAAAAAGCAGTAAAAGTTGATTTATGTACCACGAGGGTTGAAGTGAAGGATCCTTAAGGGGAACAGAAGCCAAAAAACCAATATACTATTAATGCAAAAGAAAAAAATTCCACATTCAGATACATAAGGAAGATAAAAGCACAGGCCCTGGAGAAAAGAAAAAATAATCTTATTGATAAGAATTTTATAAGGGACCCAAAATATACTTAATCTATAAATACAAAAGAAAATTCAATTAAACTTCATTTCAGTTCACTATTTTAATTTCTTGCTAATCAAGTTGAAGGATTTTTCCATTTGAGAGATTATTTTTTAAAAATTCTTGATTGAAACTGAGTAAGAAGAAAGACAGGATTAGATATTTAAAAATAAATAAATAATGGTAAAAATAATTAATCTAAATAATAAAGTGGACTCCAGCATAACCCAACACCTCAGTAGTATTTGTGGTTAAGGAAAGATTAATTTTCCCCCAAACTTTCCCTAAGTAATCCAACTCTGTTAGTATAAACTATTATTGGGCAATGATTTAAATAGACATTGAAATCAAGATACTCCTTAAATGTCCACACTTAATTTGTATGTCTGCTTATTGTCAAAATTTGCATAAGAAAGTAAAGCTCACAGGTTTAGAATAGACAATTAAAAACATATTTTAGCAGGGTTATTGAAATCCTTTTAAAACTCTTGAAGGGTTGATATCAGTCAACTTTGATCATTTCTCTGGATAATTTAAAAGAGATGCCCCTAGGTTTATTTCAGATTGTCAAAGTCCAAAATGTAAATGCAATACATATAAAGCTTAATTTAGCCTATAAGAATAAGAAATAGATGAAGGAGATATTACATGAATATACCAATGTGCTTTGGGTCTGTGTCCCCACCCAAATCTCATGTCTAGTTGTAATCCTCAGCATTGGAAGCAGGACCTGATGGGAGGTGATTGGATTATGGGGGGCAGATTTCCCCTTTGGTGGTGTTCTCATGATAATGAGTGAGTTCTTGTGTGATCTGGTTGCTTAAAAATGTGTAGCATCTCCTCCCTCCCTTTCTTCTCCCTGTCCAGCCATGTAAGATGAGCCTGCTTCCTCTTCAACTTCTACCATAATTGTAAATTTCCTGAGGCCTCCCCACCCATGCTTCCTTTACAGCCTGTGGAACCGTGAGCCAATTAAAACCCCCTTTCTTTATAAATTACCCTGTTTTGGGGTATGTCTTTATAACAATGAGAGAACAGACTAATGTACCTACCACATTTGATACTCTAAGAGATAATTGTTATGCCACAGTTTTAAGAAAATGTATGCCAGGCAGAAAATAGAAGAAAAGCTCAGAATAATGAATGAAAATGTTAAAACTTAGTCTTGGTGCTTAGGATTGAATTATATAAATACTTGAAACTAACATCATATAATAGATGTGGCTATAACTTACTCAGCCCTCCCAAAAATTCAATATGATGGCAAATACCACCTTTTTATATGTGGAGAAACTGAGGCATAGCTAGTTAAAAAGTTGTAAAACATTTGTCCGGGGTCAGTGATTCCTTAAAGGCTCAAACTCTAGTGTGATGGTTAATTTTATATGTCAACTTAACTGAGCTAAAGGGTGCCCAGATAGCTGGTAAAACATTATTTCTGGGTTTGTAGGTGTTTCCCGAAGAGATTAGCATTTGAATCAGTACACTGAATAAAGAAGATCCACCTTTATCTATGGGGCAGACATCACCCAATCCATCGAGGACCTGAACAGAACAAAAAGGTAGAGGCAGGATGAATTCCCTCCATTTTTTCTTGAGCTGGGATATCCATTTTCTTCTGCCTTTGCACATTGGAGCCCCTGGTTGGGACTTTGGACTTGGATTTAATGACACCATCAGCTTTCCTAGTTCTCAGTTTACCGATGGCAGGTGGTGGAACTTCTCAGCCTCTGTAACCACAGGAGCCAATTTCCATAATACATCTCCCCCTATATACCTATATCTGCATCTATAAAAATAGATATCTCCTATTGGTTTTATTTATCTGGGGAATCCTGATTAAAACATCTGGTAACATGGAGAACTTTGCAAGCTATTTACCACCACCTTGACAATCCACCACTTCCTTTAAGCCTCAGGGGTTGGGTCAGTATTTCATCCCATGAGATGCACATTGGGGCATTTGCTTCAAATTACACTTGTTGACATCCGGACTCTAAACTGTAGATATTAGATGCTGATTTTCACTTTCCTCCACCTCCCCCGCACTCTTGCCCTCCAATTTGTGGATTTCCTGTGGCTCTATAAGCATTATGTTTCAAGTTTATGTGAGTTTCTTAAGTGCCTGTTGTCCATCCTTTATCACCAATCTTATCTCCTATTGGTAACATTATCTCCAAATTTAAAAACCTGAAAAAAACAAAAATGCTCTGGTGGCAATTTAATTCTGTGTAAGATTTCTTATTAATTTACTATTATTAATATTTATTCAATGTTTTCAATTTAATGGCAAAGTGAGACAAACCAAACTTTCTGTTCCAGAAGAATGTAGACATAGATATTCTTAAGTCATTGAGCCAAATAATGGAGGAGAGAAAGACTTTGTAGAAATTAACTTAGGAAACAAACAAAAAAAATCATTTTTGCTAACTTCATTTTTAATTTTTGGGGTGGACAAATGCATAATAGATTTGTTCTTGAAATGAATAGCAAAGACACTGCAGTAGCTCCCTAAATCCCACTGGAAGAAGAGACCATCAATACTAAGAGATATCAGGTGTACCATTATTTCTAACCAACTGCCTAATATTACTATTAGTCAAAGAGGTAATACTTCAATTACCACAATGGTATAAAGGAATTGTTCTGTGGCAAAATCCACCAAAGTGATTATGAATTAAATTAGAATAAAAAGTCAGAGGAGGGAAGGAATACACTCCACCTGAGAACAAGTACTTAATTACTTGACCAGATTCAGAGACTGAACAGCCTAACACAGAATTAGCACACGTGAACCTACTGAACGTTTCTTTAGGAGGAAATTCCCTCATGATAAGAAATGGCCTATTTGCTGCCCAGAGAACATGAAGTTTCTGCTCTTGCTGTTCTTCTCCAGAAAGCAGGGCTGAACAGCCATTTCACTTGCCCTGTTAACTTGCTGTTTGATAGTCAACGTGACCTCAAGCTAAGCATAAACTCCATGTTATTCTAACAGAGACCATGCCAAAGTGTATGGAAAGAAACAGAGCCAAATACAGATTTAAAAAAAAAAAAATGCAAACATTAAGACAAGAAAAACTTCCAAGGTTCAGAGGATCGTGTCTTTGGGGAACACTTCCTACAAAATGGCATGCCCTCAGATTACACTAAGGACATTTGTAGAAGGCAGTTTTATAGTCATCCATTTGCCATTCTTAGTGGCATTTACAAACAAGGCACCCAGGAAGAAGCCATAGGTATGCAGGAGAGCCACTAGATGAAACACTCACATTTCACTTTTCCTTCTTCAATAGTTAGAAGGATGTTTTTCTGGCTGGTTGATTTACAGAATTTTTTTTTTCCTAAGTAAATCTCTGCCTATTAAATCCCAGTGACACTCTGCATGTGAAAACACATCTGATCAGCTAAAGATGTCTATCTTTCTGATAAATGCAGCCAAAAAAAGAAAAAAGATAGATAGAAATTGTAACTAAAAAATATTTAGCGACCCTTAAAATATCATAAATTGCCAGTAACTAATGGCTGGTGTATTGATTAATAGCTTGAAGTACATAGTGGGCAGTTAATGCTATAACAAACCTCTGGGATTTATTATACCAATAATCCTGTGAAACTACTAAGTTTCACATATTGCTGAAATAAACCATATTCTTTAGCACCCACCAGCCGTGGCATTTATATGCATACATATATATTTCCCTTCTTAAATAAATTGCTTGTGTGGGAAACTGATCATGTATATTTGCCCAGTCAGAAAATGTGAACATTTAAATGGTTTATCACTAGATGATGTGATCTTGCAAACTCTGTAAGTTGTTTTTCTTTTTTTTAATCTTTTCACCTCCCTCTCAGGAACAAATGCCAGAAGAACTGAGATGCAAACTAGCTCAGTACAGTACTGGAAGAGATAGTGCTAATCAAAGAGCTCTGACTCGAACCAGGCCTTAGAAGGAGAAAGTACTAAGGACTAATGCATTAATCTCTCAAGCCCCTGTGTCAGCTAGGAGGAAGAAAAAGAAAAAAAGAAAAAAAGAAAAGCACTGTTTAGTGATGTGCCCTTATATACTGGAGACTGAGCTTGAACTTGGGAGGCAGCAGGGATGAAGAATAGCTTTCGAAGCTAGGTATACAGTGAAGAACACAGGGAAGCCAAGTCAGAATTGCAAGTAGTGTATGGTCTTCACCATGGTGTGGAATCCAAGCTGTTTGCATATTCAAGGAAGATATATATAGCAGTTGACAAATTTTTCTGCGTATACTGAGAACCCTGCAAGGCATTGGAAAATACAGAAATAATGTCTTAGTTATTTCTATGTACTAAAGCCAACCCTGTTTGCCTTGCAGGCTTCTGTATCTCTTCTCTTCCCAAGGCTTGAGAAAGTAGGTGCCCCTGTGGAGGCTCAGCCCCATTCCTGCTTAATGATAATGCCACTTTGTGAGTTTCAACCATGTACTGCCTCATAGGCATCTGTGTCTGTTCTTCACTTCAGTTATGAAAGGCAAGCATTTTTATCTCCACACTATGCTCTCCCTTTTTGTAAGTTAAGTAACTTGAAACTATCACACAGCTAGTACAGTACAGAGATGGGATTGAAATCTGGGTCCAAACCTTACACATTTTCTAACCACACTGCCATGGGTGAGCAATAAGTTGTCCTCACTGTCACCGTGCTCCTGTCTCGGTGCCAGTTTAAGTATCTGGGTTTCTGCCTGATTTGCGTGTTGTGGTTCTATGCATTATGGAAAATTGGGACTCTTTCTTGGTCCTTTTTTTATAATTTGCAGAGTATTTCAGGAATATTTTCTCCATATCCCTGCCCTTCACTTTTAGCCACCAAGGACTACATGGTTCATGAAAAGTAGTGATAATTGTTTTTTCATCTGAGCCAGGGACCCTGCTAAGTCCTTTAAGGACATTGTCTCATTTATTCTTCACAGCTACCTTATAAAGTATGTATGTATATATGTGTGTATAGATGTACGTATATAAATACACTTTGTAACCATTTCAGGATGGAGGAATAGAAACTTCAAAATATCAAGTAATTTGCCCAAGGTCATGTAGTTGGTAAAGCCATAGAGTGAGGATCTAAACTTTGGTCCACCTGACTCCAAATTCCAAACTTCCAGCTACTATGCTATACAGCCTGCTTCTCATGCCTCTTCCCAGGGACTAGAAACCAACCTCTAACTCTACCAGAGTGACTTCCTGGCCCAACTGCCTGCTTATTGCCCATTACTGTGTTTCACTTATCTTCCTAGGTTTGAGGTCACTTCTTAAGATTTAGGCCTAGTACCCAAGTTTAGCTTATTGATCTTCTCCCCCATGGTGCAGAGTGCTCTGTATAGCAGACTAAGGTTTCCTTCAGTACCTGCAGGTGAGGCTGAGCCCCAAGGATCTATCCCATCAAATGTGTAGACCTAGGGTCTCTTCCACTCCCTTTAGTTTTGCACGGATATACCCAGACCATTTTTATATGAAGAAATCCTCCCTTTCCAAACCCCTTATTCCAACTTGCAAAGGAGTCAAGTGGGAAAAATCCCAATGCAAGTTGTGAGTTGACTCTGTGTTCGCCACGGTTCTTCCACAGATAAATGAGAAGTGAACCTGCTCATCTCCTTTCCCAGCCCATGCTCTCCTCCTGCTTCCCTCATCAGCACAAAGCCCATTCTGCTGGACCTGCTGTGCATACATTTCTCTAGATGGTTGGTTTCTTTAGGACCACAACAGAGACTTTTTTATTTACATCTTGTGCCTCCTGCTCTGCAGCTCAGAACTGGTGTTCAACAAGCACCTGTAGATATTTAAAAAATGAAAGAATAAGGACAACATGAAATGGGGGCAAAAACAGAAGGCACAAAGTCTACTGCTGTCTGTAGTTTTGAGTCAGCTTCTTTAGTAGCCATAGGAATTACCCACATATCCTCCCAACATTTACTTCAAGAAATGAGAGAGCAGGAGAAAGAGGAAAGAGAAATTGGGAGAGAATGAGATTTTTATTTTTTCTGATCAAAAAGGCCTATTATAGAGTCTCTCTCTTTATCCTGCAAATTCCCTAGCCATAACCAAAGTACACTCCCCAAACCAGACCCTGTCCAATGAACCCACATGACTTGCCATCTTTTTTCAATCATCTTCTTGCTTCTGTATATTCCTTTCCCATTTCTTTTTTAAGGCCTTTCTGCTTTTCATTGAAATTAGGCCCACCAGCAGCTTTTTTCACGTGGTAGATATGGTTCCTAAAAACGATCAGGAGAAATCAGAGCTCTGTAATAGGAATTATATGTTGACGTCATTTTAGGGATTCCTAATTTTTCAGGTGTGACTGTCCTCAGCCAGCATCATTTGTCATCATTTCAGTTGAAAGGTTCTCTGCTCCAGAGCTTCCACATTTAATAATTAGTGGTCTGTAAAACACTTGAGAGCACTGGAGGAGTTCTCTGTTTAAAGAAAATACAGGGATTAAAAATAAAGTCATTGCCCTTCCATTCTTGAATCTTATGAGTGGAATCAAAGAGACTTGGTGGTTGGTGGGAGGAGTTGTGGGAAAGCAGGAGATTCTAGGGAAAGGGCAATGGTGTCAGTAACTGATAAGTGGAAATTCCAGTGAACCAAGAATTATCTAGAAAATTCTTTTTTTTTGAGACGGAGTCCCGCTCTGTTGCCCAGGCTGGAGTGCAGTGGCCGAATCTCAGCTCACTGCAAGCTCCGCCTCCCGGGTTTATGCCATTCTCCCACCTCAGCCTCCCGAGTAGCTGGGACTACAGGCACCCGCCACCACGCCCGGCTAGTTTTTTGTATTTTTTTAGTAGAGACGGGGTTTCACCGTGTTAGCCAGGATGGTCTCGATCTCCTGACCTAGTGATCCGCCTGTCTCGGCCTCCCAAAGTTAGAAAATTCTTTAGGGATGTAGATATCAAGCCACCTCCATTATGAGATCATGATTTAGAAGTCCTGGGATCAGGCCCAGAAATCCGTTTTAAGGAAGCATTTCCAGACAACTCTGATTATAGTCAGAGGACAATACTTTGAGAATCACTAGAGCATAATATTCTGAAGCACAGTACTTCTGAAGCTTTAATATACTTGAGAATCACTACCCCTCCCCATTAAAGCTTGCTAATATATAAATTCCAAGAGAACCTGATTCCAAAGGTCTGGAGATCTAAGAATTTGTTATTTCTAACAAGATCCATAAACCATACCTTTTAACTGGCACTGATACAACACGATAGTTCTCAAATTTGGCTATATAATGAATCACCGAGGAAGTTTTTAAAAAATATACACCATGGAATACTATGCAGCCATAAAAAAGGATGAGTTTGTGTCCTTTGTAGGGACATGGATGCAGCTGGAAACCATCATTCTTAGCAAACTATCACAAGAACAGAAAACCAAACACCGCATGTTCTCACTCGTAGGTGGGAACTGAACAATGAGATCACTTGGACTCGGGAAGGGGAACATCACACACCGGGGCCTATCATGGGGAGGGGGGAGGGGGGAGGGATTGCATTGGGAGTTATACCTGATGTAAATGACGAGTTGATGGGTGCAGCACACCAACATGGCACAAGTATACATATGTAGCAAACCTGCACGTTGTGCACATGTACCCTACAACTTGAAGTTTAATAATAATAAATAAATTAAAAAAAAAATAACTGATATCTTGATACTATCCCCTAAATATTCTAATTTAATTGGTCCTTAAAGATTCTACTGTAATTGGTTCTTAACCTGAATGTCAGGATTTTTTTTAATTCCCCAAGTTACTTTAATGTAAAGCACACAAATGTCTCTCCCATGGTAAGTTGTATTCAGTACCTGCTGTATTGTTCAGACCAGTTAGCTGCCATAGCAATCTAAATCTCAGTGGCCTACCACAAGAAAGATTTATTTTTTGTTTACACAAAGTTTAATGTGGATGTCTCTGTTGGGATGATTTTCCAGGAAGCCCTCCTCCAAGCTATGACTCAGAGACCCAAGTATTTTTCACTTTGTGGCTCTGTCATCTTCTGGTTCTGGGATCATTTTTGGTATCATCTGGCTAAAACCCTGGGGGAAGAGAGAAAGAGAAAGGTAGTGAAGATTCTTAACAACCTCAGTCCTTCCATCAGCCTGAATAGTCAGGTGACTGATCTAAATGCAAAGGAGACTGAGGAAGGTGAAGTAGCACATGGATATAAGTGAGCATTAATAGTTTCTGTCTCTTTGGTTGTGTTTCAGGCACTATGCTAGATGTCAGAAGGTGATGCAAAGAAGAAGTAAGCCATCATGCTGTTTAGAGTTTTGTTTTCTTTTGTTTTTACAGCAATCAATCTCTTTGGTCAATTTAGCAAGTACTGAGTATATCTCACATCAGCGTTGCTTCTGGAAACTGAGCGGTTATTATCATTCTTATCTCCATTTGGCCCCAAATACTACAGTTCAAGAATCAGTTTGAGTAAAGTCCATTTACAGAGAATAACTCAATGCAGGAGGATATGTCAGCTAGCATATGACTCTATTAAATCTACTTTTTCATTTTGGCACTTCATGGTGCAGTCTTGAGCTAGAGCCCTGATATTCATATCAGCAAAACAGAAACAATATTTTTTTCTTCCAGAGTTGTTTTGAGAATTAGGAAAAAAAAGTGCTAATTATTCAGTAGGTCCTTAATATATGTGCACTATCATATTCTTATATATTGCATTATTACATGTTCTTATATTATTATTGAAGAATTCTTACAACTGCTTTATGGGTTTCCTCCAATAAGACTTCAAAACCTTGACAGCATGGACCATAGCTCACAATTTTTTCATATACCATAGTGCTTGGTAAGTGACAGAAATAGAAAAGCTCATTTCTTATCATTTACTGAGTTGGGTTCATGAGAGGCAAGTCTGAGAGCCTGGGGCTGGTAGCCGTCTTAGAAGTTTCCTGAGAACTACTGTTCCTAACATGGGCACTCCTATGAGGAAAAGCACTATAAAAATCCCCAAGGAACAAATACAATAAAGTGTAGCTCTTGCAAAATGACAGCAGTTTAAGTTTCATGAAAATGTCCACCGTTCATTATCTTCAAAATGGTCTGGGGTTCAGACTTCCCCATTAGTTCTAATCAGCCCTTCCCTCTTAACATTGAGCAATTACTTAACAAAAAAAGAATCCCCAATTGTGGACTCCCCCATTACAACAGCCCATTTTATAGGGGAGGATCTATATTCTAAGAGGGTCAGTGCCCACATTCACAGATGTCTAAAAGTGGAAGAATCAAGACTCAAGTCCCGTTTTCCTGCATACAAGCCATACGTATCTCAAACTGGGGATGCATCTACCATCTAACAGTAAACAGTAGCCAGCCCAAGTGTGCCAGGATAAAAATGGTACACCTGCCCGAAATGTGAATTAAAATATTAAGGCATTTTGTATATACAGAAAGACAAATATATCGTTATATAGAATGCAAATTTTCCATAATATATGATCACAAAGAAATTTAAAATTTGTGGTGGACTGCTTTCAACAATGCCACTAGGCCCCTGGGGCCACTCATGTTTGCTTCTCAGGAAACACGTAAGAAGAACTGCCCTTCTATGTGCCATAAAGGGCCATTATGAAATGCCAAGTAGAACCTATTATTTGAGCCCATTACTGGAAATCTGTCTGTAAAACTCTGTTCAGATGCAATAATGATTTAGGCAGGTCTGACTTCCCAGAAATGAAGGGAAGTGCTGAAAATAAATAGAAGATAATAAATCTCTTAATGGTGCAAAGGGGAAAAATAAAGCAAATTATGTTTTATCTGGCAAAGATATCATGGTCCTTTTTTTTTTTTTTTTTTTTTTTTTGTAATCTTCATTTTTCCTTTTGGTAGAAAGCAGTTCAAAATTAAAGAAAATTTGGATTACAGCTTACAACACGGTGTCCCAGTTGAGCCTAACCTGGGACACAGAAAGTAGCCATTTGCAGAAACCAGTGGGCCAGTGACCACTCTAGTCATTTATTTACATAAATGCATAAATATAAGCTATGTGAGCTATTGCTGGCACAAGGACATCTGAGTTGGTCCTCCTCTTTGTGGGTCCTGGGGGAATTAGCTACAGAAGGAGCAATTGCTAAGAGCAAAGGAGTTTCATTTATCCCTCATCTAATTTAATCTTATTCCAACTTGCAATGCAGAGCTCTAGTAAAGCCGGCTTGTGATAGATGGCATTCCCTAAAAGCCAATGAGGGTTTCTGCCATCCCCTGAGCTCACATCCAATTCTTGTCATTTGACTACTCCTGAGCTTACTCCATGATACTGGAGAAAGAAGAAGAAACAATGCACATGCTCAAAATGACATGAATAAAAAATGAAAATAAAAAATAAAGAACCTCACCTATCTTTTAATAGAGAGTAACCCTACTCAGTCATACAAGTGACCCCGTTTATGTCCTGAAATGAGAATTCGATTACCAATTGCTCCTCCTAGGTGTTAAAGGAGTTAGAAAAGAGACAGGATAAAGAGATGGGAAGAGAGACCCAGTCTCACAAAGAAGGACATTTTGGACACAAATTTGAGTACTCAGAACAGAAATTGGAGGGACGAAGATCCTGGGAAGTATTTGTTTTGCGATGCAATAGTACTTTTATCCCCATTCCCACTTTTGCCTCCATCTTCCGTTTTTGAGCTCAGACAGAATTGGGCAAGAAATTAAACTCATTGATGAGCATGTGATTCTCTAAGCATGATCAGGACCTCTTTGGGGTCCAGGGCCATGAGAAATGATACGTGGAATTCGTGAGAAACAAGAGAAACATTTTTATCTGACCCTCACCCTCAAACTACCAAAGACCACAGATTTGAGATGCTCAGGTCCAAGAGTAGTAATTGCTAGAGTAGTGGCTGTGCCAGAAGAGCAGGGCATTCCCCAAAAAAAACACAGATGCTAAAGCAATGGTGAGGCCCTTTGGCACATAGGACGCAATGGAGAATTAATGGACTCATTCTTGAACACAAGTAAAATGTCTTTAGAGATTAGGAAAAATTGTTGAGAGAGCTTTTGAGAACTGGTGATAATGATGAACACATGTGTGTAATTTTGTAGTTTCAATTTTTTTTTTCACATATCTCACATATTTTTTTCTCACAATAACCCTAATAGGTGTGACAAGCATTGTTAGTGTCCTCATTTTGCAGATGAGAAAACTGAGTCTCAGAGTTTAAGCAAGCTGCCCAAGGACATTTGTCTGGTAAGCATCAAGGTTGAGAACTCAAAAATGGGATTTTTAGCTCTAAATTCTGTACTTTTTCCACTGGAATATATTGCCAGCTTGGAGTTGTGACAGTTCAGTTAACCAGTCCTTAAAAAATATTTTAACAAAGCTGACTTAACATCAGGGAGCTGAAAGGAATTCAGCACTGGGCCTATGGGGAAAAGAAGTTACAGAAATCACAAGGCTGACCAGAGCTTAAGCCCTGATGAAGAGAAAGGTGCCATCTCAGGATTGCCATGGCCTGCTCACTAAGAGTCCAGAAAGGACTGCCAAGGCTAAGAGACCAAGAGAAGCATGGAAGGTAGGAGCCAGAACTGCTCTCCAGACATAGTAAAAGAAAACAGCAGCAACAACAAAAACATGGTGCTAAGGCTAATAGAAGATTTCTGTAACTCAGGATGTGGAATATCTTTGTGCTCCTTCAGTTATTTTTTCTTAGGTTGATGGAATTCCTAGGTAGGAAGAGTGGAGAGAGGAGAGTACATTCTCTTCCTGAGTCAAGACATCAAGTTATCATGTGGACGAAGGGCCTCATCTCCACCATGTGCACATTACATGTTTGGCTTAAACTCTCAGGTGCTATAAAGAAGGTTGGGGGAATGTACCCAGGGTAAATACAGAGTAAATAACTTAAAAGTTGATAATTTAGACCAGGGGATGGCAAAACTTTTCCTGGAAAGGGCCAGATAGTAAATATTTTTGGTTTTGTGGGTCATATGGTTTTTGTCACAAGAACTCAACTCTGCCATTAGGAGCAGGAAAGCAGCCATAGACAATATGCAGATGAATGGTTGTGGTTGCTTTCCAATAAAACTTTATTTGCAAAAACAGGTGGGGTGGATTCAACCCAAGAGCCCTACTTTGCCAACTGCCAAGTTAGAGAAAAATCCTATCTACTTAAAGCCTTTGATAGTATTCTCATTTCCATCTATAAATCAAGGTGGAACACTGGAAAGGGTAGATGATATAATGTTAGCTATTTATTATCAAGTTTTATAACGTTAAAGTATTATTCACTACCACCATAAGAACTGCATTTCTGTAATTATTAATTATTTTTCAAGATATTGTTTTAAAATACTTCCTGTGAAATGCTTCATTTAAGACTTTTCTGACAGAGTTTAGTATTCGAATACAAATGTTTTCCATCATAAAACTGATGTGTTTTCTTCTGTCAGTGGACTCAAATACTTGTTAGACATACCTCTTCATCCTTATTAGAAAAGTTTTAAGAAAGTTTTATGTTTAATTCTAATAATTTTATGACTTTAATGGTTAGCATACTTTCCTTCTCTGTTTTGTTTTTACCTTCAGTCTCCCTCTCTCTCTCATTTCTATTTCATTGGTCTTTTTTTCTTAATCCACCTCATATTTTTACAAAAAAGGAATGAATTCCAAATAAGCACACATAATACTACAGAAAAACATTTCAATTACAAATAAAGAGAGCCAACAGAAATGTAAACCCAACTAGACAAATTAAGCCCTGTCAGGACCAAGGAGGGATGAGATTATTTTGAAGAGAGGAACAAGGTAAGAAGACTTTCTCTATCAAATATCAAAATTTTCCAGAAATTCTGAGTAACTAAAAAGTATGGTATTGGCTCTGGAAATAGAGAAAAGATCAACAGAATAGACAAAGTAGTCTAAAAACAATGAAAAATGTATAGAAATTTGGTTATGACAGAGGTAGTAACTGATTCTCCAAACAGAAAGAAAAAATCAGATTAAAAATAAACTTTTATTTTAGGTACAGGGATACATATGCAGGTTTATTATATAGATAAATTGCGTGTCACAGGGGTTTGGCATGCAGATTATTTTGTCACTAAGATAATAAGCACAGTAACTGATACATAGTTTTGTGATCCTCACCTTCTCCCACCTTCCACCCTCAAGTAGGCCTCAGTGACTTTTATTCCCTTTTTTGCGTTCATGTATACTCAATATTTAGTTCCCATTTAAGTGAGAACATGTAGTGTTTGGTTTTCTGTTCCTGCGTTAGTTCACTTAGGATAACGGCCTACAACTCCATCCATGTTTCTTCAAAGGACATAATCTTACTATTTTTCTATGGCTGAATACTATTCCATGGTATATAGGGGAATGTCTTTATCCAATTCATCATTGATGGACATTCAGGTTGATTTCATGTCTTTTCTATTGTGAATTCTGCTGCAATGAACATACATGTGCATGTATCTTTATGGTAGAACGATTTATATTCCCTTGGTATATACCCAGTAATGTGATTGCTGGGTCAAATGGTAGTTCTAAATTCTTTGAGAAATTGCCACACTGTTTTCCACAATGGCTAAACTAATTTATATTTCCAATAGCAGTGTATAAGCATTCTCTTTTATCCATAGCCTTGCCAGCATTTCCAATAGCAGTGCTGACTTTGTAATAATAGCCATTATTTTTTGACTTCTTAATAATAGCCATTCTGACTGGTATTAGATGCCATCTCATTGTGGTTTTGATTTACAGTTCTCTAATGATTAGTGATGTTGGACATTGTTTCAGATGCTTCTTGGTCATGCATATGTCTTTCTTTTGAAAAGTATCTATTCATACCCTTTGCCCGCTTTTTGATGGGGTTGCTTGGTTATTGCTCATTCAATTGTTTAGGTTCCTTACAGATTCTGGATATTAGGCTTTTGTCAGATGCATAGTTTTCAAATATTTTTCCCATTCTGTAGGTTGTCTGTTTAATCTGTTGATAGGTTCTTTTCCTGTGCAGAAGCTCTTTAGTTTAACTAGGCCTCATTTGTCAATTTTTCTTTCTATTGAAATTGCTTTTGGTATCTGTATCATGAAATCTTTGCTAAAGCCTATGTCTAGAATGGTATTTCTAGGTTATCTTCCAGGGTTTTTATAGTTTTAGGTTTTACATTTAAGTCTTTAATCTATCTTGAGTTGATTTTTGTATATGGTGTAAGGAAGGAGTCCAGTGTCAATCTTCTGCATATAGCTAGCCAGTTATCCCAGCACCATTTGTTAAATAAGGAGTCCTTTCTCCATTGCCTCTTTTTCTCAGCTTTGTTGAAGATCAGATAGTTGTAGGTGTGTGGCTTTATTTCTGGGCTCTCTATTCTGTTCCATTCCTCTATGCATCTGTCTTTGTACCAGTGTCATGCTGTTTTGGTTACCGCAGCCTTGTAGTGTAGTTTGAAGTTGGATAATGTGATGCCTCCAGCTTTGTTCTTTTTGCTTAGGATTTCTTTGGCTATTCAGGCTCTTTTTGGTTCCATATGAATTTTTAAATCTTTTTTTTTATTTTGTGAAGACTGTCATTGGTAGTTTCATAGGAATAGTATTGAATCTGTACATTGCTTTGGGCAGGATCACCATTTTAACAATATTAATTTTTCATATCCATGTGCAAGAAATGCTTTTCCAGGTGTTTATCTCATCTTTGATTTTGTTGAGCAGTATTATGTTATTCTTACTGTAGAGAACTTTCAACTCCCTGGTTAGCTGTATTCCTAGGCATTTTATTCATTTTGTAGCTATTGTGAATGAGATTGTGTTCTTGATTTGGCTCTCAGTTTGGACATTGTTGGGTATAGAAATACTACTGACTTATATACATTGGATACTGAAACTTTGCTGAAGTTACCAGATCTAGAAGCTTTGGGGCACAGACTGTGGCATTTTGTAGATATAGAATCATGTCATCTGCAAATAGAGATAGTCTGACTTCTTCTCTTCCTATTTGGATGCCTTTTCTTTCTTTCTCTTGCCTGATGCTCTGGCTAGTCAGAACTTCCAGTACTAGGTTGAATAAAAGTAGTGAGAGTGGGCATCCTTGTTTTGTTCTGGTTTTCAAGGGGAATGCTTCAAGCTTTTGTTTATTCAGTACAATGTTGACTGTGGATTTGTCATAGATGGTCATTATTTTGAAGTATTTTCCTTCAGTGCCTAGTTTGAGGGTTTATAACATGAGGGGATGTTGAGCTTTATTGAAAGCCTTTTCTGCATCCATTGAGATGATCATGTGGTTTTTGTTTTAAGTTCTGTATATTTGATGAATCAAATTTATTGATTTGTGTCTGTTGAATCAACCTTGCATCCCAAAGATGAAGCCTTGATTGTGGCAGATTATCTTTCTTTTTTATGTGCTACTGGATTCAGTTTGCTAGTATTTTGTTGAGGATTTTTGCATCAGTGTTCATCAAGGATACTGGCTTAAAGTTTTCATTTTTTGTTGTATCTCTGCTAGGTTTTAGTATCAGGATAATGCTGGCCTTGGAATGAGGGAGGGAGGAGTCCCTTCCCATCAATTTTTTGGAATAGTTTCAGTATGAACGATACCAGCTCTTCTGTCTACATCTGGGAGACTCTGACTCTGAATTCATCTGGTCCTGGGCTTTTTCTGGATGGTAGATTTTTATTATTGATTCAACTTTAGAACTCATTATTGGTCTGTTCAGGAATTTTATTTCTTCCTGATTCAAACTTGGAAGGTTTCATGTTCCTAGGAATTCATCCATTTCTTCTAGATTTTCTAGTTTGTGTGCATAGAGGTGTTTGTTGTCATTTCTAAGGGATTGTTGTATATCTGTGGGGTCAATGGCAATGTCTCCTTTGTTTTTTCTGATTGTGTTTATTCGAATCTTCTCTCTTTTTTTTATTAGTCTACCTAGCACTATATCAATCTTATTTATTCTCTCACAGAACCAACTCCTGGATTCATTGGTCTTTTGTATGTTTTCTTGTGTCTGGATTTCCTTCAGTTTAGCTCTTATTTTGGCTATGTTGTATCTTTGTTTTTGAGATGGAGTGTCACTCTGTTGCCCAGGCTAGAGTGCAGTGGTGTGATCTCAGCTCACTGCAACCTCCACCTCCCGAGTTCAAGTGATTCTCCTGCTCTAACCTACTGAGTAGCTGAGACTACAGGCATGTGCCACCATGCCCAGCTGATTTTTTTGTATTTTTAGCAGAGACGGGGTTTTGCCATATTGGCCAGGCTGGTCTCAAACTCCTGACTTCAGGTGATCCACCCACCTTGGCCTCCTAAAGTGCTGGAATTATAGGTGTGAGCCACCACGCCCAGCCTGTATCTTTGTTTGAATTAGTTTCAGATAATTTCTTGATTTCTCCCTTAATTTCATTGTTTACCCAAAAGTCATTCAGGAGCAGGTTGTTTAATTTCCATGTAATTATATGGTTTTGAGCAATTTTCTTAGTATCGCTTCCTATTTTTGTTGTGCTGATGTCCAAGAGTGTCGTTGGTATGATTTTGGTTATTTTGAATTTGCTGAGAATTGTCTTAGGATTGATTGTGTTTTCAATTTTAGATGTGCCATGTGCACATGAGAAGAATGTATATTCTGTTGTTTTGGGGTGGAGAGTTCTGTAGATGTCTGCTAGGTCTATTTGGTCAAGTATTGAGTTTAGATCCCAAATGTTTTTGTTAGTTTTCTGCTTCAATCATCTGTCTAATACTGTTAGTGGGGTGTTGAAGTCTTCAAGTATTATTGTGTGGTTATTTAAGTCTCTTTGTGGGTCTTTAAGAACTTGTTTTATGAATCTAGGTGCTTCTGTGTTGGGTGCATATATATTTAGGATAGCTAGGTCTTCTTGTTGAATTGAATTCTTTACCATTATGTAATGTCCTTCTTTATCTTCTTTGATCTTTGTTAGTTTAAAGTCTGCTTTTTCTGAAACTAGAATAGCAACCCGTCTTTTTTTCTGTTTGCTTTGTAAATTTTTCTCCATCTCTTTACTTTGAGCCTATGGGTGTCATTGTATGTGAGATGAATCTCTTGAAGACAGCATACAGTTGGGTCTTCCTTCTTTATCCAACTTGTCACTCTGTGCCTTTGCTTGGGGCATTTAGCCTGTTTACATTCATGGTTAATATTGATAAGCGCAAGTTGGATCCTATCACTATGCTGTTAGCTGTTATGCAGACTCTTTTTTGTAGTTGCTTTATAGTGCCAATGGTCTATGTATTTTGAGTGTGTTTTTGTGGTGACCAGTGGTCTTTCCTTTACATATTTAGTATCCCTTAAGGGTTCTTGTAAGGAAGGTCTGTTGGTAATACATTCCCTTGGCATTTGCTTGTCTGAAAAGGATCTTATTTATCCTTCATTTATGAAGCTTAGTTTGGGTAGATATGAAATTCTTGGTTGGAATTTCTTTTCTTTAAGAATGCTAAATATAGGCCCCCAATCTCTTTTGGCTTGTAGGGTGTCTCCTGAAAGTTCCATCATTAGCTTCATGGAGTTTCCTTTGTAGGTGACTTGTCCCTTCTCTCTAGCTTCTTTTAGTATTGCTTCTTTCAATTTGACCTTGGTGAATCTGATAACTATATGTCTTGAAGATGTTTGTCTTGTATAGTACTCACAGGTGTTCTCTGCATTTCCGGAATTTGAATGTTGGCCTTTTTAGCAAGGTTGGGAAATTTTTCATAGATAATAATCTCAAATATGTTTTCCAAGTTGCTTGCTTTCTATCCCTCTCTTTCAGGGACACCAATGAGTCATAGGTTTGGTCCCTTTCATAATCCAGTATTTCTCAGAGGTTTTGTTCATTTTTCTTTATTCTTTTTTCTTTATTTTTGTCTGACTGAGTTATTTCAGAGAACCAGTGTTCAGGCTCTGAGATTTGTTCCTCAGCTTGGTTGATTCTGCTAATACTTGTGATTGCATTATGAAATTTTTGAAGTGAGGTTTTCAGCTTAAATCAGTTTGGCTGTCCCTTAAACTGCCCATTTTGTCTTTCAGCTCCTGTCCTTGGATTGGGTTACAACTTTCTCTTGAATCTCGATGATCTTCATTCCTATCTATATTTTGAATTATATTTCTGTCATTTCAGATGTCTCAGCCTAGTTAATAACCATTGCTGGGGAACTAGTGTAGTAATTTGGAGGTTAGAAAACATTCTAGCTTTTTGAGTTGCCAAAGTTCTTGTTCTGGTTCTTTCTCATCTGTGTGGGCTGATGTTCCTTCAATCTTTGAAGTCGCTGTCCTCTGGGTGGAGTTTTATGCTTTAATCTTCTTTGATGTCTTTGGAAGTTCACCTGGAATAATGTGGGTTCATTCAACTGACTTTGCTTCTGGAAGATTTTAGGGAATCAAGTATCAGCTCAGCACTCCAGGGCTGTGTGCTCTAACTCTTGGGGCTGGTACCAGGCTACTGGCTTTGTTCTCTGGTCTATTGAGATTAGAAACCTGCTGCACTGGAGGTATTAAGGTATCCCCCATCTGCTGGCCAGAATGGATGCTAGTTTGTTGGGTAGTGCCGATGCATGGTGCAGGCCAAAGTGCTTTGTCAGGGCAAGGGAAGTGAAATCCATGCTTGCTCACTCATGCCAGCAGTCACAGTAGTGTGGTTGCCTGCATACATGTCAGCTGGGGCAGGGTAACAGTGGGAGAAGGGCATACTGCTTGCACTAACAGTCATGGAGCTTGGCAAGGACAGGAGTAGGGAGTTGGCTGGGGCTGACTTGCTGGTGTCTGTGCTTACACTCACTCCAACAGAAGCAGTGGGGTCTGGCATGTTCAGTCCCAGAGCACAGTGGAGGCAGGGCCAGTATCTGTGCATGCCTTCACGCAGACAATGGCAATATGACCAGGTGCCCATACATCAGCAGGGTAGGGAGGGGATGTGGTGTGTACTTGTGCTGATGATAGTGGCACAGTGGGGTGTGTGCACCCACGCACACTGGTAAGGGAAGGGAAGCAACGTCCACGTATGGGTGTATGTCAGCAAAACAGTGGGCATTGGCTGTGTGTGAGTGTGTGCTAACAATGCAGCAAGGTGGTAGGGCGGGGGGGTTTGGGGAGGCTGCAGTGATTGGTGAGTGTGGGTGGGCTGTGGTATGTGTCGATGGAGGCCAGTCTGCTAGAGGTCTCCCATGGTAAAGTGAGGTCTATCACTGAAGGAGCTATGATGAAGGCCTCTGGGAAGCACCCTGGTTGGGCATCCAAGATTGTGCTGCAAGAAGGTATGGCCAGGCTACAGCCCTGGGAGAGGCCAGCAGACAGGGGTCACTCATATCAGACTGACTCTGTTTCACAAGCAAGACCATGCCATGGCTCAGTGCAGGTTTGAAAGTCCCCCTAAGGCTTAAATCTCCTAGAGGAGCATGGCAGGCCTTGGGGAATGGGCATCCCTGCCCATGCTTCTTCACAGATGTTCCTGCACCAAACCTCTGGGCTCTGCACAGACTGGAGTCCTGCCCTTACCACCACTCTAAGTAGCTCTTCCTGCTAGCTCTCCATGGGTGTTATGGCGTTTCCTGCTGCCTGAATTCCAGAGATTAGTGGCAAGAGCAGGTCACTTCTAACCTGTTCAACTCACCCCTTTTTCAGGAGTAGCAGGGGGCCAGAAACAAGTCCTGGTGCTTGGTAGTCCTATACAGGGTTCCCAGCTTCCTCCCTCTTCAGCCCACTGTCTGCATCATCCTTCCATCCACTCTTAATGCCTTCCCTCCAAAGATCTGCTCAGCGTGTACCAGTCTTACTGACATCTCAGTCTCTTGGTGGGAGATGTTCCTCCTGGCTATGTCTAGTTAACCATCTTGGCTCCTCTTCTGAAAGACCAGGGATTAGAATTGCTCCAGGACCCCAGGCACATATAATGAAGACACCCTCTGTTTCTTCAGGGTTCTCCAAAAATCAGCTTTTTACCTTATAAAATATATAAATTAAAAATTCCAAATAAATTAAAAACTGAATGTGAAAAAAGTAGAAATTTTTAGTATATAAATATATATCTTTATGAATCAGGGTAGGGATAAATCTCTTAAAAAATTATAAAAGCAAAAATCACAAAATAAAATATTGATATTCACTCCATTAACTTTTTTAACTTCTCACCTTCAAAAATATCATAAACAGGCAAGGCCCAGTGACTCATGCCTATAATCCCAGTACTTTGGGAGGCCGAGGTAGGTGGATCATTTGAGGTCAGGAGTTTGAGACCAGCCTGGCCAACATGGTGAAACCCCACCTCTACTAAAAATACAAAAATCAGCTGGGCATGGTGGTGGGTGCCTTTAATCCCAGCTACTCTAGAGGCTGAGGCAGGAGAATGTTTGAACCCAGGAGGTGGAGGTTGCAGTGAGCTGAGTTCACACCACCACACTACAGCTTGGGAAACAGAGGGAGACTCTGTCTCAAAAAAAAAATATATATATATATACACACACACACACACACACACACACACATATATGTGAAACAAAATGAAAAATAACAGATTAAGGGTTAATAAGCAGAATACACAGACATTCTAGAAAACAATAAAATTAATAAATACCAAACCATATAATAAATAAATAAACAGCCTTACTAGGGGAACAAAACAAAGTATATGTAACTCACAGAAAAGAAAAAGCAAAGACCATTAAATATAAGAAATTACACCCAATGTCAACATAAATCAAAAAATGTAATAAAACAAGAGATATCACTTGGATTGATAACAATATTAAAGACTTACAACACTAATTTTTGGCAAGGTAGTAAGAAATAGGAATACACTGATGGTGGGGGTCTGTATTGGTACCAACACCCTGGAGAGCAGTTTAGAAATTCCTAGTAAAGTGGAAAACATATACACATCAATGGCCAAATATTTCACCCATAGATATCAACTCTAGTGGAGCAATTCTCAAAGTTTGGCCTCTGCACCAGTAGTTGCATCTCCTGAGGGTTTGTTAGAAATTTAGATTCTTGGGCCCACACATTCCATCTGAATCTGTAGGTCTCGGGGAGGGGCCAGCAATCTGTGTTGTCACAATCACTCCAGCTGATCGATTGCACAACCAAAGCTGGAGAAACCTTCACACATGTGTTCCTGAAGACATGTACAAGAAGGTTCATGGAGGTATTGTATGTAGTCACAAAAAAAGGTATGAACCACCCAGCTGATCCTCTCAAAAGAATGGAAACATAGGCTGCAGTAACCAAAACAGCAGAGTACTGATACAAAAACAGACACATAGATCAATGGAAAAGAAAAGAATCCAGAAATAAAGTTGCACATCTACAGCCATTTGATCTTTGACAAAGTCAACAAAAATAAGCAATGGGGAAAGGAATCCCTATTCAGTAAATAATGCTGGGATAACTGGCTAGCCATATTCAGAAGAATGAAACTGGACCCTACCTTTCACCACATACAAAAATTAACCAAGATGGACTAAAGATTTAAATGTAAGACCTCAAATTATAAGAATCCTAGAAGAGAAGCTAGGAAACACCATTCTGGATACCAGTTTGGGGAAAAAATATTATGACTAAATCCTCAAAAGTAATTTCAACAAAAATAAAAATTGACAAATGGGACCTAATTAAACTGAAGAGCTTTGGCACAGCAAAAGAAACTATCAGCAGAGTAAACAGGCAACATACAAAATGCGAGAAAATATTCACCAACGATGCATCTGACAAAGGTCAAATATCCAGAATTGATTAGAAACTTAAACAGTTGGTGTTAATAACTTAAACAATTGAACAAACAAACAAACAAAACACCATTAAAAATGGGCAAAATACATGAACAGACACTTCTCAAGAAACACAGACATTTGGCCAACACACACATGAAAAAATTGTCTAAATCTCTAATCTTCAGACAAATGTAAACCAAAACTGCAATGAGATACCATCTCACACTAGGCAGAATGGCTATTGCTAAAAAGTCAGAAATAATAGATGCTGGAAGGCTGTGGAGAAAATAGAATGCTTATATACTGATGGCGGGAATGTAAATTAGTTCAGCCACTGTGGAAATTGGTCTGGATATTTCTCAAACAGCTTAAAACAGAACTACCATTTGACCTGGCAATGTCATTACTGGCTGTTTATTCAAAAGAAAACAAATGATTTTACCAAAAAGACACATGCGCTCACATGTTATTCACAGCACTATTCACAATAGCAAAGACATTAAATCAACCTAGGTGCCATCAGTGGTGGATTGGATAAAGAAAATGTGGTACATATACATCATGGAATACTATACAGCTATTAAAAAGAATGAAATCATATCCTTCAGAGCAATATGAATGCAACTGGAGGCCGTTATCCTGAGCAAATTAACACAGAGACAGAAAACGAAATGCCACATGTTCTCACTTATAAGTGGGAGCTAAACCTTAGGTATTCATGGACATAAAGATGGGAACAATAGACACTGGGGACTACTAGAGGGAAGAGATAGGGAGGGGCAAAAGAAGAGGGGCAAAAGGGTTGAAAAAATAACTACTGGGTACTATGCTCAGTACCTGGGTGAGGACTCACTCATACCCAAACCTCAGCATCATGCAATATACCATGATAACAAACTTGCATGTGTATCCCCTGAATCTAAAATAAAAGTTGAAAAACATAAAAAGAATGAATAATAAACTCTGGGGTATTCCTTCCATGGATTGTTTTACAGTTATTGGAATGAATGAACTAGTTCTGTCTACCAATAAGGATAAAATTCAAAACCAATGTTGAATAAAAACAATCAAATGACAAAAGATTACACTTTATGATGTTATTCATGTACATTTTTAAACTGAAAAGAAAGGTAGATGTATTACTCATGTCTTTAATAATTTAAAGTACCAAAACCCATAAGAAGATGTCACATCAGCAAGAGAAGGATGGTTACTTCTGGCAGAGGAATGGGGAAGTGAGGCAAAGGGATTAATGAATAATGTAGAGGTTTAACTACATCTAAAGTAACTTTATATCTTATGAAAATTCTAAAGAAAACATGGTGAATGATAGCATCATTTAAAATTGAGTAATTGGCCGGGCGCGGTGGCTCACGCTGGTAATCCCAGCACTTTGGGATGCCGAGACGGGCGGATCACGAGGTCGGGAGATCGAGACCATCCTGGCTAACACGGTGAAACCCAGTCTCTACTGAAAACACAAAAAATTAGCTGGGCGCGGTGGCGGGCGCCTGTAGTCCCAGCTAGTCCAGAGCCTGAGGCAGGAGAATGGCATAAACCCAGGAGGCGGAGCTTGCAGGGAGCTGAGATTGCCCCACTGCACTCCCGCCTGGGAAACAGAGTGATAAATAAAATTGAGTAATGGGTCCATAGAAGTCTACTGTTATTTTTTGTACCTTTTTCTTTTTGAAATATTTGATAATTTTCACAAATATCTTAAAGATATAATAGCCTAGGGAAAAAAAAAACCCAAAACTATACCATAGGCAAGTGCTTTCTTACATACTGCCAGTGCTTCTTCGTGTGCATTCCATGAATATTAAATGTCAGCAAAGGTCTCTGCAATCCCTGAGATTAAAAAGAATTATTTCAAACCCCAATCCCATAGCTTGTGAACTCCTAAATAAAAAGATATGTACATAGATACACAGTGTCTTCAGCTTTTAATTTCTTTCTTTGTTTCCTCATGGAAAATCTATACTACTTATAGATTTAGGTAGATATCTCAAGATTCAAATTAAGTTTGCCTTTAAATTGCTTATCTAGGAAATTAAAAAAAAAATCTAAGGACGTAAAGGCAGTGGACGCAGTGAAAAGTGGTAATAATTAAAACAGATAGAATAATTGGAAATCTATATACAGAATAGCACGACACATGTAGAATACCAGTCAACTGTTTCTTGCTCTGAAAATACTCAATAGCTATGGAGACAAGAACTCCACATACTGCCATTTGTAGGATACACCCAATGAAATGGATGGCTTCCCATAAGGTAAGTACAGTTAAAAGACCACAATTCAACAATCTCCAGCCCCAAATAATTCAATTTATTTCTTTTTAAATCAGTTTTATTGAGGGATCACATACAATAAAATTGATCAATTTTATATGTAAAATGTGATGAGTTTTGACCAATGTATATGATCATATAACTACCACCACAATAAAAATACAGAACATTTTCATTATCCCAAAAGTTCCCTCATGCCCCTTTGCAGTCAAATTTTTCCTCTAGTCCCCGGCTTCTGGCAACTATTAATCTGCTTTTGTCACTGGAGTTTTGTTTTTCAAAAAATTCCCATAACTGGAATTGTATGGTATATATTTTTTATTCTTTCTCTTAGCATAATGTTATTGAGATTCATTGATGGTGTTCTCTGTATGAGTAGTATATATATGTTTTTTGTGTCTGAGGTGTATGCCACTATACAGATAGGCTATAATGTAAAATGTCTTAGTCTTAAATATGAATGGATCAGCTAACACTTAAGAAAAGTCTCCTATATTTTAAAAAAAAAAAAAAGGGGGAGATGCAACATAGTAAATGAAAGGGGGGGGGCAAACGTAGAAGAACAAATAAATCAAGGGAGAGAAAAAAGCTTTGTAAAAGATTTTAACGTATATTGTAAAAGAGATATGAGAATTTTTTTTCTCTCTTACATAAGAGAAAAATACTTTGAGAAAGGAAAACTTCAAAGAAACAAGAAACCACTCTCAAAATTTTAAATACTATTTTTAAAAGGAAGTTGAAAGGTAAAGTCAGATAAAGTAAAAGAAATTTCCAAAAAATAAAAATACAGGAAAATCTAAGAGGTGGAATATTTAAAAGATTAATGAAGGTAGTCTAATATCCAATTAATATTAATCCCAGAACGAAAGAATGGAAAAATAAAGAGAAGAAAATTATCACAGGAAAATGTCATGGAATTGAAGGATACAAAATGTCTAGATTGAAAAAGACTCATTGACTGCCTGGGATCAGGAATGAATAAACACCTACAACAAAGTGCATCACTGTGAAATTTCAGAACATGGATGCTAAAAAGGAATACCTGAGAAGCTTCCAGAGGAAAAAAATAAAATCAGATTTAGTGCAAAAGTTCAAGAATAAAATGACATCAGACTTCTCATCAGCAACAGTCTTCAAAATTCAGAGGGAAAGGGAAGTTACTAAATATTCTGAAGTCAATGAAGCTATTAGCCAAACGTAGAATAGAAGAAATAAATGCAAATAAGCAGAAAATTAACTTACCATGTTCTCTTCTTGGTAAGCCCATTAGGACTTGTCCTAATGCTGGGACTTTGGTCCTAGTGCTCTAGCAGTAAAATAAGAGAGAAAGGGTGGGAATGGGGATTAATTTCAGAAAAAGAAAGCAAAGAATCCTTCCCAGAAAAATCAAAACTGAATTCTTAGGATAAAACCCAGTCCAATTGGAGAAGGAGGACTGAGATACTGAAAGGCAGATCATAAGAGAAACAGAAATTCGATAGAACAATTACATGATGAACATTTGAAAATGATTAAAATTTTGTCGCTGGAAAATTATGCAAGCAAAAACTGACCCAGTTAGACACTCCAGGAAAAACAAAGTGCTTTATAAGAAAAAGATGAAATTCTGGTACACTATTTGGCTCAGCAGTAAACAATATTTACAAATCATGATAATACAATTACTGATATGATTTAACACAATTAAAATGTCATTGATCATCAAGAAATTAATAAATATTGTGCAAAGTAGATTAATCAGGACATCAACTTGTATAGGGATGATATTTAGAAGGAACAGATAAGAGTTAAAAATGGTTTCCAATGGAAAGATACAACTGGGATGTGAGGAAGGACTGGGCCAGCAACTGCTGTATTCTAGTGTACACCTCTTAGTATTGCTTGATTTTTAAATATAGCATCTATTATTCTTATAAGAATTATAATGTTTAGTTTCAAAGTTCTACCAAAATTTGGGGGTGCTAGGGGAGAATTATCCTTTAAAATAAATTACAGAACAGATTTTAATGTTTAATAAGAGTCTTTACAATAATAATAAATATCCATTGAGTGCTTCTAAATTTCCAGGCCCTCTTCTAAGTTTTCTATGTGTATTAGCTGATTTAAAAGGACAAAGAAATTTACTCTAGGGCCTCAAATACAGGGAAGACATGCCTTATTTAAAATTGAAAAATTCTGATGTGTAAAGCAAAAGGGAATCTGGTCTTCTTTCTATATTCCCACCTTCATCTAGCCTTTAGCATTTAGTATCTGAACTATAAAAAGTGCCTTCTAGTTGCCTGATCCCCAAACTTCCCCTTTTTCAATCTATTTTACACAAGCTACCAGACTAACATTCCCCAAACACTATGCTGGTTTAGTTGTACCTCTGCTCAAAAGTTATCAGTGGCTCCACTTCATCTAGCAAATAAAGTACAATCTTAGCATTCATTTAAATTTCTTCCGGGGCTCCTTTCAACTATCTTCCTTTTATCGTTTCAAGTTTCATCAAACTAGTCCTTTTGTAAATATGGACTAGTTACCTTTCTCCAACATACTTTGTGCTTTGTACTCTCTTATGTCATACCTTGCACCTAAAATGCTTCTGCTCTCCCAAAATTCACTTAACAAATTGATAGCCCATTCTTCAAAGTGCAGTTAAGGCATCTTGAGCTCTATCTACACTGCCATCCTCAGTCACAAAGGCAGAAATGATTTCTCCTTCAACTGCATGCCAATGCCAATGAGGATCAACCCGAGTTTCTCTGTTGGCCATCTCCTGGCCAATTCTATGCCCTGCTCAATGCCACTGACTGCATCACAGATTTTCCCTTTAAGTTCTTTCCTGTTCCCTTCCTGCTCTAATGCTGTGTCTCTGACAGTAGCTGCATCCATCCACGGCCACAGGTCCCAAATTGTGGCCTCTCTGTGGTTCCAGTTCTCCCTGGGCTCTAATAACTCCATTTTACCATTATTCGTTTAGCCCTAGAGTGACAGTGGTTACCCACTGTTGCTATAGTCTTTTGCTTTAATTTTTCCTTAACCCTATCTTCATCTCTGCAAGCAGACTCATCATTAAATTCATAAGCCTGTGAAATAGAAATCCACTAAGGAGAAAGAGCTAGATGAACCATCTGGAGTAAATTCTGTGGCCCGCCAGGACTCTGGCCCATATGACATTCATCTATCTCTCATTGCCTTCTATCGTAATATATGTCTGATTTACCCAAAGACTATGAATCTCCTAAGTAAGGAGACCATACTTGACTCATTTTTGCTATTTAGGTGCTTGGTCATAATACATTTTCAATAAATGGTTGGGAAGTCAATGAATCTTAACGTGCCTATTTAATGCACTCCACAAAGATCTGGTAATTACCAGTCCCTGAATAGGAGAAGATTTTCACATAAACTTTCTGTTCTTAGATGTCACTCTGATTAGGATTATTAAAGGGACACAGTCCTGACAACAGTGAACAAAGAGGGGGAAATAGACAATTCTGAGAAGAGAGCACTTTGAACCAGAGATGTGTGAACCCAGAAGCATTTTGAGATTGGCATCATGTCTTGAACTAGTTTTCAAAGGAATCAGACTTGGCCAAACCCAAAGAGAACTTTGCCAAGCACTTTTCCCCTTAATTTTTAAACCCATGTGTATTTTAAGGGAAATTCAATCCATATGTTTCTGATTCATTTACACTTAACTCATCAAAATGTTGTTTTGTAAGAGTTATTTGATGTCCCAGTCTTTTGAGCTTTTGTGGAGAAATGCCTTCCCCCTCTTAGAAATAAAAACCTTTTGGCAAGTCATACACAAAAATTGATCCCTGAAAAGTTCGAAGTCATTTCAAACCTCAGGGCCCACAAGGTTCCAGTGATTCCTTACTAGATCTGATAGGACTCCTATCTCTGTAGAAATCTGAGGGCTTTTGCTGAAGAGACACGTGGTTGCACAAGGATGGAAGTCTGACCCAGCAAAAAGACAAAGAGAATTTTAAACTCCAAAGTGGGAGAACAGGCATGTAAAGTGGCAAAGAGATGAGAAGAAGCTACAAATCAAACACCAAAAACAGAGAGACAAAGAGAATAAATGAAACAATTTTCTGTGTACAGAAGTTCAAAGACAAGGCAGGGAGAGAGGGAAATATGAGCAAATATATGTCATGGAACACATATATCAGAGCTCTCAGAATCCTGTTTTAGAAAACCAAATGCCTTGGCCATTTGGGAAGCAATTATGAGAATGTGTTATTAATTACTTAGTTGTGCATGTTTACTTGAGAAACAATAGTTCTCACTATGGATCATGCCAGCTTGCCTGCTTGACTTCTATCACCAATACTAATATTATTTCAATAGGCCCTTCATTTTTCTTTTTTCATATCCATAGCTGAACTTATACATATGCAGTTCTCATAACACTATCCTTCAAAGCATCAAAGAGAAGTGGCTATTTACAAACACAGATGACCAGAAATTGGGCCAGGTCATTGATGCTATTCATCAATATCTCCTAACAATCCATGATGCTGTTGCCCAGGAAACAAAGCCAAGTCTGTATCTTAGATCTCAAGTTCTTCTTTTGTAAAATGCCTTACCTAAGATGTCATAAAAATAATAAAACTCAAGAAAACATAAAGCACTCTGCAAAGACAAGGAGGAACAAGAATATTTCAATTGAGGGTTTAAATGTGAGTAACAATGAGTGTGAGCCTTAACAAAATGCCTAAAGACTTGAGTATAATTTCCTGGGTTGACGTTCTCAAAGGAAGGAAGCTCCAAAGGGGATAAGTGAGAGACTATTAAAAAAAAACAAAATTCTGGCAACATAATCACTTATGTTTTCAAGTGGAAGTGAAGGTGGAGACATCTAAAGAAGAGTGTTTTTTGTTTTTTTTTTTTCTAGTTTTGTTAAAAAAATAAGCTTAGAATTTTTTTAAAAGGAGTCCACACAGGCCTGAAAGAATGGCTTCAATGGAAAGCAATAAAGGAAGGCCCAAGCTTGCAAAAACATGTTCATGAAAATATTAAAGAGCTTTAGCAACTATCTTGAGAGAATGGGGAACAACAAAAACACTCCTATTTGGGGATGTAAATCAGGTAATGTCTGATATCAGCTAGAAAACAGAAATATCTGCCCTATCAAACAGAATGGCACTGTTTGTTTGTTTGTATTCCCCAACTGTAATATGAGCTCCTTCACGATGGGGTCTTCTTCGTTCCCCACTTCAGATGCAGAATAACTAGTGCATCTAATTCAGGCTTAGTATATATTTGGAGAACAAAAAAATTGATGTCAAATGAAAGACTCTGCCATGTGACTATCTCCATCTCTGCTAATTCTCTCCACATATATGTAACCTTCATCTAGCAACCTGACAGCCATTGTATCTCCCTCTAAAGCAAATAAGGCCAAGTCTACACATCTGTCCACTCACTGTCATCCTAAGTGGCATCAATCACATACTTTACCTAGTTCACTGCATCTTCTTTCCTTCCAGCTCCATTTCACATAAGTGGGTGGACCGCTGGTAGAATCTTCCAAGCCTTGTCTGCACTTACTACTCCTACACCTACTCCTCCCTAAAATGCTTTCTTACTTCCCATCTTTGGTGTTGTGCCAATTTAAAATTGAACCACCATTATCCAACCCTCACTGGGATGTTTCTTACAATCGTCTACTCCTCCCTAATGTCACCTCTTCCTGAGAATGCCTCAGTTTCTGCTTCCTGTTTATTACCAGACACTTTTACCCCAGTTATCCCACATACTGTCTGCATGCTTTCCTGCCTCAAGACAGCCCATGCTGGAAGATGCTATGAGGCAATGCCCTACACAGCAGTAGTCACACAGCTGCCCTCTAAGGGAGAGGAGCCTCCAAACACTGAGAAATTACACCCAGGGCCATTAGGGAAAGGAAGAGGTAATCTGCAAAAGCTCAGGCCAAGCTAACTTCATTTCCTTTTCTGGATAGCATGGATGTATCTTGATTTAAGCAAGGCATTTGAAATTGTAAAATCAGAATCAGCGGAGCTTTCATAGAATTGATGCTCAACACTTGGTTGGGGGTGAACTCCACTGAGCATCTGATGGAAGCTGGGAACACTATTCACACAAGTTTATCGTACCATTTCAGAAGTCATGCACTACATATTAAGAACATTGTTTTAGCAGCTGACTAGCCCATCTTCCATCAATGATTTTAAAAACACATGCTAATGTCAATGACATCTAAGTTGTATTCAAATACTATGATCCTATCATTCTAATAAAATAGTGATCATAAAAAGAAATGCATTTTTAATGTTTGCCACATGCCAGGTTCTATCCTAAGTACTTTACCTACTTTGCTTTATTTAATTCTCACAACAAACCTATCCGTTTTGCATTATTATAATCTACAAATACAATTGTAATACAGATGAGGAAATTGAGGCTTAGAAAAACTAAGTCATGTGCCCACGGTCACACAGCATGTGGGTGAGTTAAAATCCAAACATGGATCTGTCAGTCTCTGTGCCAGGATAGATGAGGTTATAACTCCCCAAAGCCCATTGGCTTAAAATCACAGAGGTACATTTCCCCTTACACTAGAGGTCCATCACACCTCAGCAGGGGTTCTCTGCTTTTCTTGGTTACTCAGAGTCTCAGCTGACAGAGCAGCCACCATTTCCAATGTTGTCAGTCTCTTTATATGAGAGAAAATGAATCTGAGTGTCTCTTACAAAATTTCTTTTTAATATTATTATTTTATTAGAATCATAGGATCCCAGTACTTGGATGCAATTTAGATGCCATCAGCATTAAGATGCTTTATTTATTTATTTATTTATTTATTTTTCTTAGACGGAGTCTTGCTCTGTCACCCAGTCTGGAGTGCAGTGGTGCGATCTCAGCTCACTGCCAGCTCCGCCTTCCAGGTTCACGCCATTCTCCTGCCTCAGCCTCCCGAGTAGCTGGGACTACAGGCGCCCGCCACCACGCCCAGCTATTTTTTCGCATTTTTAGTAAAGACGGGGTTTCATCGTGGTCTCGATCTCCTGACCTCATGATCCGCCCGCCTCGGCCTCCCAAAGGCTTTATTTTCTTTCATCATTGATAGAATGATGGAAGGTATAAGTTAGGTTAGTCGCTGCTAAAACAATGCATTAAAATTCTGTGGCCCAGAGTAACTTCTCCTCACATCTCTTTGGACAAAACAAATCATGTGGGCAAATGGAAGGAGAACAGGAATCGCAATCTTACTCTATGTCCAGGATGTGGAATCCTGAAACTATCTGGCAAGCATCAAAACATCTACTGCACTCCAAAACCCCATGCTATTAGCAACAATTTCTATATACCCTCAACCTAAGAAATGAAATGTTATGTAGCTATGCTTTTCCATAGCCATGACAGCGTACAGGGAATAATCCATATCAAATGTCATTCCTCACTGTCTGCTTCTGTGTACCTAAAGTTTTGTGGTATGACCTATTTGGAATGTTGAAATTGCACTAAATTCCAGGCCGGGCACGGTGGCTCAAGCCTGTAATCCCAGCACTTTGGGAGGCCGAGACTGGTGGATCACGAGGTCAGGAGATCAAGACCATCCTGGCTAACCTGGTGAAACCCCGTCTCTACTAAAAAATACAAAAAACTAGCCGGGCGAGGTGGCGGGTGCCTGTAGTCCCAGCTACTGGGGAGGCTGAGGCAGGAGAATGGTGTAAACCCGGGAGGCAGAGCTTGCAGTGAGCTGAGATCCGGCCACTGCACTCCAGCCTGGGCAACAGAGCAAGACTCCGTCTCAAAAAAAAAAAAAAAAAAAATTCCAAATACCTGCCCATGATCTGTCTCTAAAATGCAATCTATCATAATATAAGGTTTAATTATAGAAGCAGTTTAGCAGTAACCAAATTTAAATCCTATTTTTCTCTGATCTTTGCCCTTGCTTTCTGGAAAAAAAGTTCCTTTAAGCAAGCAATTTGCTGTGTTACCACAACTCATTAAAACAATGCTGCTGATTTGCCCTTTTATCTCCAAAATTATTCTATTCTGGAAACTTAAAACTACAGAAATAACTTCCTTTTGATTTCTATTTCCTCCAGTGTCTGTGGATGGTGCTTTATAGTTAGCAGAATACAGGAACTTTTCACATCAATGATTTCATTTGATCAGCCTTTCATATAAGCATTATTTTCATTATAGTTCTCCAAATGAATAGATGGTTAATTTTTTTAAAAAAAGAAAAAAATGTAGCCCAAGGCCATACAGCTAAAAAGAGGGTGATGCTGAGATTCCACCCATCCCTTCTGATTCCAGCCTGTGCTTCTTCCTGTCGTACGTCCCAAATCTTTGTGCCAATTCTCTTTAACTGCTGGTAAAAATCAGTCATGGCCTGTCCTCTTTTTTTGTGCAAGAATATCTAGGACAAAGAGTTCCGTATCCCAAACTGATGCTGACCTCCGAGGCTCCCACAGAAAAAGGGTCACAAAGTTTCAAGGGAGAAAGTATGTATTCTCTTAAGCAAAGGTAAACTTAGCATCTGTAAGAAGTTCCCTAGTCAGAAAAGTTTTTACTAGCAGGCAATAAATAAATAAATAAATAAGCTCCTCAACGGAGAGTCTTCTAAAGATAGAAAAACTAACCTGTAGTAAGCACCGGCTATGAGCCCAGCCCTTGATATTGTTTGGGTTAATAATGGCTGAGGTTTATTGAGCATTGGCTGAAAAAGTTCCGGGGTTAAAGCATTACATGCACTGGTACGTTTTATCCTTGCAAAATCCCCACAATGGAGATATAGTCATCATTCCTTTTTTGCACACGAGGAGACTAAGCATTAGAGACAGATGCCAACATCACACACAGCCGACAAGTGGCTGAACTAAGATTTAAACACAGAGGGTCAAACACCGAGCCTGCCTCCTTGTGACTTAACGACGACGGCAAGCCTAGTACACAGAGATCATTATTCTCACTTTACAGAAGAGGGAACAATAGCACAGAGAGGTTAAGGAATGCTTTCAAAGCTGCACAGCCAGCAGGTGATGGAGTGAGAATGAACTCAGATTTGCCCCCATATCAAAGGCCAGTTATACCTGGTGCTGGTGAAGCTGAGTCTTTGTCCAAAGAACTCTGCCTCTTTTAACTTAGGGGCCATCTCAGCAAAGGGAACATCACAGAGATCAATCACCAGGGATGGAATGACAATGCCAGACCCACATTTGTCCTCTGGCCCCCAGTCTACTGATCCAGGCGTGCTGTTAATCTCCAGGGCTTATAGAAGAGGAAATTCTGTTTGTTCCTAGAGGCCTTTGAGGCATCTTCCATTCGGAACTTGCACAACACTGTTCGTCTGACTGAGATTGGCTCCAAGTGTCTGCTACTGGGGCAGCATTCCATTTCTTCAGGCTTGTTTGAGGCGTTAATACTCCGACACTTCCCCAGCCATCCTCAGCCACCTCCCTTCACCAGAGTCACCATAGAGACGCATTTCCATCCGTAAGGTCAATGCACGTCCCCCATTTCTAGGATTAAGCATATCACCTTTCAAAGAATGTTATGCCTGTGGCCATCACTCGTGCCTCTTATTTCACGGCAGATGAAGTGAATGATGATGGTCACAGCTCTGGCACATTTACAGTGATCACCTTTCTTAATATCTGAGGAGCACTGAACAGGGATGTTGACACATGTTTCTGATTTTAAAAATTATCTTGTACAGTTAGAATGGCTATTACTAAAAAGTAAAAAAACAAAACCAAAACAAAAACAACAGATGTTAGTGAGGTTGTGGAGAAAAGCGGACACTTATACACTACTGGTTGGAATGTAAATTACTGAAACCTCAATGGAAAACAGTGTGGAGGCTTCCAAAGAACTAAAAATAGGACTACAATCCAGCAAACCCACCACTGGGTATTTACTTGAAGGTAAGGAAATCATTTGATCTAAAAAGATACCTGCATTCATATGTTTATCGCAGCACTATTCACAACAGCAAAGTCATGGAATCAACCTAAGTGTGCACCAAGGGATGGCTGGATTTAATGTGTGGTGTATATATATAGATCTAGATATGTGTACATGTACACATACATCTGTATAGATCTATATATCTAGATGTGTGTGTGTGTGTGTGTGTGTGTATGTATGTATATATCTCCATACCATGGAATTCTACTCAGTCATAAAAAAGAATGAAATCATATCTTTTACAGCAACATGGATGGAACTGGAGGCCATTACCCTACGTGAAATGACTTAGAAACAAAAAGTCAAAAACTGCATGTTAGAAGTGGTAAACAGTGGGTACACATGGAAATACAGAGTAAAATAATAGATACAAGAGACTCCACAAAGTGGCAGAGTGGAAGGGGGGTACCTACTGGGTATAATGTACACTGTTTACGTGATGGATACACTAAAAGCCCACACTTCACCACTATGCAATACATCCATGTAACACAACTGCACATGAGCGCCTAAGTCTATAAATTAAATTTTTAAAAATCAAAAAAAGTCTATAAATTAAAATTTAAAAAATCTACTATGTTCTGTTGCTGGCCAAATATCCTTCTTGGTTACAGACATAATCAGGAAGATCATAATTTTATTAATAACATGCTATTGGAGAACTATAGCAAATAACGTGTCTCATCAGGTCAAAGTGACAGAAAGAAGTGCAGCACTTCCTCATGGCCCACAGAATTGGGCAACTTGCAGCAGCGAACTAATGACTCTGCTGTTTAATTTATGTATTTGAGTAAAGCAAGGAATCAAGAAAGTAGGAGACTTTGAGGAAGAAAGCATAAGGCTAGGCACGGTGGCTCACGCCTGTAATCCCAGCACTTTGGGATGCGGAGGTGGGCAGATCACGAGGTCAAGAGATTGAGACCATCCTAGATAACACGGTGAAACCCTGTCTCTACTAAAAATATAAAAAATTAGCCGGGCGTGGTGGTGGGCACCTGTAGTCCCAGCTACTCAGGAGGCTGAGGCAGGAGAATCACTAGAACCCGGGAGGTGGAGGTTGCAGTGAGCTGAGATCATGCCATTGCATTCCAGCCTGGGCAACAGAGTGAGATTCTGTCAAAAAAAAAAAAAAAAAAAGAGGAGTTGCAGGACAAAGTGAGTGAAGAACATGAAGAACATAGAGTGGCCATGTGGTACAGTGAATGGGAATGTTCCTACAAGACAAGAACTCAGAGAGGGTGCGGGCTGTGCTAGAAATGTCCTGAAGCTTCTAACCAATGAACTCAAAATCCCTCACTCCACTTTCCCATTACCAACATAAAAGGGCAACTTTCATTGTATTTACCGTCCACACATCTCCTGATTCCTTCAAATTCATTCCTACTGTTCATTATAATCTCATTCCTTGTAGGTAAAAGTAAAATAAAAATAATAAAAAGTATGTGAAGAATAACCCAGGTTACAGAACAGAGACAAAATAACCCTGAGATGACAAAGTGCCTTGCCCTCAATACCCAGCCAGGCATTGTCCCATGCAGAGCTGGGCTGAGGACAGTTCAGAAGGCCCGTCAGAACCTCTGTGGACCATGGGACAACTACAGAAATCATCGATGAAGACCTGACCCTCAGGTTTAAATGGGATAGTACGTATGCCACAGGCAACTTTTAGAGACTTTTATTCTACCTCACATATGCAAAAATATAGCGTCTAGCTTTGCTGAGTATGAAAATCTAAATTTAGAATCACTTCAAAATTTCCTCTGATTCCAGGAAGAACACCTGAAAGAACAAAAAATAAAGAAAGCTGGAGACATTGAAGAAGTTTTTTTTTTTTTTAAAGAAAAGGTAGAAGAACTTGTCCATCCTGACAAAATGCATCAACTAATTTCTATTTGTTTTCTCTAGAAGTCAAGTGCATAGCAGCTCAACGAGGCATCTGAATCTGCAAAAGAGAAGTGAATATTCATGAAGTTTATTTTCCCAATAGGTCTGTGTTTTGAATGTACAGTGCAAGCAATCAAACTGAATCATTTAAAATTCAGGTTTGTAAATTTATGTTCCCTTCCAAGGGTTTATTCTAGTAGGAATTTGTACTTCTGAGATGCTGGGGAAAGCCCTGGCAAGTAAAGACTGCCAGAAAAAGCAAAGATAGTATCTGCTGTTCCATAAACAAAGCAGTTACTGCACGGCAGGTAATTTAGCTGTGTGATGCAGGCAAGCGCTGTAGCCTGTGCTACTAACCCCTTACTAGGTCCCATCTAAACTGTTTCATGCCTGAAAATTGCTACGGGGTTAAATTGTCCATCAGCAGGAAGGGAAAGAGGGAAGCTTCATGTTCATGATAGGGAGCATGTTCAGAGAAGCATCAAGCTTGAATGTAAAGAGAGGGAGGAGAAATGTCTGTAAAGAGATTGTAGAGCTAAGGTAAGAACAGCTTTAAAACAGCAGGCAGAGTCACGGAAGTAAATGGATAGAATGGAAGAGTCCACTCACTAGACCTAGAGAGACCTAGACTAGATTCGCAGAGATTAAAATCGCCCCAGCTGGTACATACAAGTTTTTTAGAATTCTAGGAGTCCACAGAATAGCATTAATCACCATGGGAGTCTGGCATCACTGCTGTGTGGAGCTGCCTTCATGAAGCCGGCAGAGCAAAGATCCAGGAGCAGAAGCCCAAAAAGCATTGAAGGAGAGAAGCAGCCGGATGGGGCTTCCAGAGGTAGGAAAGGGCAATGCCAGGAAAAGATGAATCTGTTGATTTCCCCCAGTGGGCTCTCACCACGGCTGTGGAGTCGCGGGAGATTCCAGGATGGCTTAAACAAAACCATGAAGATTAACATCTTTGGCACTTTTTAAATCTTCTTATCAGCAAGCTGAGCTCTCACTGCCAATGTGTCTGCCAATGCTTAAGTTGCAAGGAAGTTTGGAGACAGACAGTCCCAGACTCTGTAGCTTTCTAGCTGAGTAACTTTGAACATGATATTCAAATTTTCACTTTCTCTTCTGAATAATGGGAGTAATAACTGTGTTTTACATTTCAAAGGGTTAACAAGAGTTAAAAATATAGGTGAGGGACTTAGCACAGAACCTGGCACAAACTAAGTACTCGATATTCATTGCTACCATTGTCAAGACTTCTTAAAACGTAGACTGACGAAGGCTTAAAAAAAAAGCTCTCTCCCAGAGTTGACAGAAAATGCTGTGTTTGGATTGGTGTTCAGAGGCTGGGAAACTTCACTGGTACCCTCTCAAAGCTTCACACAAACATGAGTTCAACAAAAGAATGAGCATTTATTGTGTGTGTTTGGGTAAGCCACCAGTGACAAAAATACAGTCCGTTCTCTTAAAATATCTTAAAAAGAAAACAAAAATTAATGAAATATAATATATATTTTATATATATGTGTGTGTGTGTATATGTATACATATACATATATATTTTCCAACCTGACAAAGAACTACAAATGTATATGAAAACTTAAGCATTAAAATTTAATACAGCAGGCCCTTTTTTGACCCATCTATTTATTTTTGAAGTAATTTCTTAAATTAGCTCAATATATTCCATTGTCTTGTTCCTGGTTTTAGATTAGATAGAAAAAAATATATATATCTTCTTAAATGTCTGGTTAAAATGATGGTTTCCTTCCTTTAAAGATAAGTAGTAATATGTTGGATTCACTTTTTGTTGACTTGGGATACAAGCATGGATTCCACATGGGAGTCTCTGACTTCGATTCTTGTGAAATAGGCACAGGAGACTGCAAGGCAGGGAAAATGAATTCTAAAGAATAAGATGTTTTGTGGCCAAGGTTGAAAAACAGATTTAATGCAGAATTAATCTTCAGAAGGTATTCGTGAGCATTTGAAATATGTCGCGTTGTTAACTGTATGATATTATCCTAACCTGTAGTCTGAAGGTCTTCCTTCATGCCATCCTGTGGCTTTTGTCATTACCTTAATCAAATGTGTAGGGCTTGTGACCATGGTGTCAAAGTGTCTTTGTAGAAAAGTCATCATTGTTGAGGGTTAAGAGTTTAACCATATCACTTGAACTCTTACCCAAAAGCTAGGGCCGAACTAGACATGTAATGTCAAGATGAAACAGGGAAGAATTAAGAGAACGTCCTGAGGCTTTCAGCATTATATTTAACATTGTCAAAATCTTTTTGATATCTCAAAGAGGCCACCAAAATTATTCAGGGCTAAGCTTTTTACTTGGGGAGATAACAAACCTCTTTTGGCCTTCTTCTTTTCGTTCATTGGATTTGAAAACTTTGATGTGATATAGAAAAGAATAGGTAGCAAAGATTCATATTAAATCAGCCAATTCCATTTATAAAAAAAATCAACCAATTCCACTTATAAAAAAATGTATGGGGAAGAAAATTGTCTGAAATGCTTCAAAAATTTTCTGTGGATTATGATTACTAATAATGTCGTTTTCCCATTATCACACAAGGATAGATTGATTTTCTTTAAAAAATGATAATTACTAAAAGTTAAGATTATTAAAATTTGTCTTTTAAGAGTTATTTTTGAAATTTAGGGTGAAGGTATAAATATTGTATTTTCATCAAAAATATTTATATCTCACACTTAACTTACTAGTTCTTCATTACGAACACTAGCTCCTCAAAGCCTTGAGTAGTGAAATTCAATGTTCCAATTTACTTGTATAAAAACAAATATGGAAGACTTAAGATTCCATATTTAAAAATTTATTTTATTATTTTTCAGCATCTTCTAGGAGAGACCAATGTGCTGCCAAATGGAGATTTTTGGAAATCTACTTTAAAGAATATATAATAAATAATATTTGCTTAAATAAACATAGTTACTAATACGTAACTGAATAGTAACCACCAAAATATGAACCCCTTTAAGACAGAAAAACTCATTCATCCAAGCTGAGCTGTTCTTCAAAACAAACAGCTCAGAAATAAATATGTTTATCAATAACAACATATTTGTATTTATATTTAATAAAGCACTATCTCACATATTTTATTTAGTTCTTACTGTAACCTATGCTTAGCTTGTTTTAATTTTCATTTTAGAAATGAGAAAAGTGAAACTTTGAGCAAGTAAGCTGCTTAAAGTTTCACAGGTAATAGTTTCAGAGCTACAATTTAAGTGAGTTCTTATACTCCATGACCAGGGTTATTTCACCTTTGTCACATTAAATTCCTTGTCAATCACAGTAATACTGTTTAAGCTCAAAGTATTAGTAGAATTTTGTTTTTGGAATCACCTTTGGAACCCATTATGAATCATAGAGGAAAATCAGTTTCATTATTTTAGAGTTGCAATATAGTTTTTGATCAGTTAAAGAGGTGTTAAAATGGATGACCACATCATCAGGTTATTCCCCCAAATCAAAGCCACTTTCAAATTATAAAGATTTTCCACCCTGGAAAATATTCAAACAAACTCACTTGGTCTTAGTAAAAAAATTCAAAATTGAAATTTCTGAACTGTTTTAATCAATGGCAAGATGTTTGAAATGAATATACAATGTACTGGGTGCACTTGAATTGCTTAGAATCTTTTTGTCTCTTAAATGAGAATAAATAACCCCCTGTAATTTTGCCTGCATTCTTCTTATTTTTAGTGTTATCTATGACACACTGAGGCAGGAATAGGCAGGAATTTCATTCAGTCAGATTCTATAGTGGAATCACTTCCATGAGAAAAAAAGTAAAATCTGTTAGGTATAACAGATTGAGCTATTTCTCCTTAACAATACCTGAAACTTTTTAAAACAGACCTTTATAAAAGAGTGGGAGAGAGGAACTAAAAAGAACTGAACTCAAATAACAGAACTGAATTTTTAGCTTAAATGTAAGCATCTATAGTAAACTTCAGTTAACAAGCACCTTTAACTGCAATGTTGATCTGAATTTAATTCTACTCCATTTTCCCCATTAGGGAATTAATTTTATCCAAAGTGTTTGCCTTTAATTCTTTTTCCTTTTTCATTGTCTAGAATCCATGCTAGCTCAAGAGCTAAAATATTAAAGGCAAAGAATTTGGAGTCTTTATGTCTGTAATTATTTAAAGCTGAATTTTCAGCATAGAAGAATTCACTACCAGATTTTCTGTAGTTGTAATTTACATTTTCTGTTTCAATTTACAATTAGCAAGCAAAATGAACAGAGCATACTGTGACCCATCCCATTCAGTGTTTGGCAAACACATTAATTCCAAGGCATCTAAGAATCAGCTAGGGATCATGTTTATAATGCCAACTTCTGCTCCTCCCCACCCCGATACCACCAAAAGAGAACCTACTGCAGTGGGTTTAGGGTTAGACCCAGGCAGAGAGTTCTTGAACCACTCTTTAGATGATATGAAATATAAACTTTTTCTGCTTTTACAGGGTTAGTAAACAAAGTTTAATGAACTCACCCTTGCTTTTGTTAAGATGACAACTTCATAGATGAATGCTATCCAAAAGTCCTTTCTCAAAAATTTGCTATAGTTAGAAATTTACATAGCTAACCACCATATCCCAATTGCCAATACCTGAGATTTTGCTGCACTTCATTTATTGCCTTTAGAACAAAAATATTTTAGAATGGTTTCTTTCTGATTATTAACAAATTTTGCATTAATTAAACATGTCAACTAAGAGGTTACTATGATGTTTTCCTTTGGCAAGCATCCTGAAAAGTTTTGTCGTCTGCACTTTTTACCATAATGGTGGAAGAATTCAAGAAATATTCTAAGTCTAAAGAGATACAGTGCTTCAGATCTCTTATGTCGCTCGATAAAGCATGTAGATGTAATACCTGGCTGACTAATAGAAATGTTAAGAAAACAGAGTTTTAGCCACAGGAAAGTTACTGAATATGGCTTCATAAGTTTTAATAAAGATGTCATTCTCACATACTTTATTATTTCCCTTTTATAAAATGAAAGTAATTGGACAACTGGTTACTTGGAGCCTTCACTTCTGAAACTCATTTTTCTGGTGCTATGGGCTGCTGAGTGAGAATCTCTTTGGACCTGCTTCTCTCCTTTCTGTTCATTACTGGGGTTAATCAAAACCCAGACCTTTCTCCGACCTCAAACATATTACCATGATGGGCTGAGAAAATCGGTAAGTATATGTTTTCTTTGATTTTTCAAACTGTCTGTGTTTGGTAAAAGCAGGATGTAGAAGACAAAGAAATAATGAATTAGAGCTACCTGCAGTAGCTCTAATTTTAGTCTTGTGCAAGCCCCAAGGAAAGAATTTCTACAGTAGTAAAGACAAGAATGTATAGCTACTAAAGGTCAATTGCTTGTTCTGACAAGCTGCTCCTTTGGTGATGATCTCTTTGCCCCACATTCTAGAGACCTGTCTGTCTTTCAGCAACTCAGCTATCCCTAAAAGGAAGGCTTCTTAGGATAAGAATGCTGGTTTCGTGCGGTCTTGCTGTGGGAGTTGCATTTTGGCTGTCTTCTTTTTGATTGTGCTAAAAGTGAAAATATTTGAAGGATCCACGTAAAAAAAAGAATAAACTCCAAATCATACCAGGTAACCCCATTTTCCTAATCATTATAATTAAAAATCCAACACAGTACAATTTCATATTCTTGTAACCTTTACTACTTTCCTATGTAACATTTACTATTTAGAGCGTCAGCCAAAGATCCAAAGGACATTTCCCTGAATATGATGCTTGAGCTTCCATCCCAGATAAGACAGAAAAAAAAAAAAAAAAACTCTATGGGGATTCTCTGTACTTTCTGTTGAATTTTTAGTAAACCTACAACTGGTCTGAAAAGTATAGTCTATTAATTTATTTAAATCTATTACTGAATTGACACAATATTTATGGATATGCTAAACTGCATCCTTAAATTCTATCTAATATGAGTTACCTAATTTCATCTGGATAGGCATGTGCTCTTGAATTAAAATTTGCCAGAGAAAATTACTGCAAAAGCTTATAGCCATTTCAATAAAGTAAGTCTTCATTGGGTTTCTCAGCGCTATAGCAAAGAATGAATGGAAAAAAGGTGGGGAAGAACAGTTCTGATATTTCATTCACAAGTACGTGGAAGGATGTGAAATGAGATACTTAAATGTGAGAGCTCTATTAAACTGAGAAGGCTGTCAGAAAGCAGAGGCCAGACACACGATAAAATTGCTCTAAGACTTTTAGAAATTCTGACCAAAAAACCCATTCAATGAGTGGTGACCTGGAAAAGTTTGAAGTATCAATATAAAACACAGATAAATCTTATTTAGTAGCAGGAAGCTGGGAGACAATTACCCTTGGAGATACTTGGAGGTATTAATTGATGAAAAGATACAGTATTCATTTGTTCGTTCACCTGCCAAATACTTACTAAGCACCTGTTTTTAAAGTGTGGTTCCCAAACTTTGCTGCACATTAGAATCATCGAGGGAGTTTTAAAAAAAATTCTGATACCCAAGTCACATCCCATATTAATTAACTCAGAATGCCTGGGGAGGGGAGCCGGGTGTCAGTAAGTTGTTAAAGAGCACCAGGTGATTCCAATATGCAGCCAAGGTTTAAGGCATTTATCCATCCAAAAAAAGTAAATTGTGCGTGATTGCTTCTCTTAAGGAACTTGAAATCTAGAAAAGACAATTAGTCATGTACAAAAGTAAATACAAAGTAGAATGCAACACTTGCTTTATTTTTATTTGTTATTTATTTATTTATTTATTTGAGACGGAGTCTTGCTCTGTTGCCCAGACTGGAGTGCAGTGGCGTGATCTCGGCTCACTGCAACCCCCGCCTCCCGGGTTCAAGCAGTTCTCCTGCCTCAGCCTCCAGAGTAGCTGAGATTACAGGCACGTGCCACCACGCCCGGCTACTTTTTTGTATTTTTAGTAGAAATGGGGTTTCACCGCGTTAGCCAGGATGGTCTCGATCTCCTGACCTCTTGATCTGCCTGCCTTGGCCTCCCAAAGTGCTGGGATTACAGGCATGAGCCACCGCGCCCAGCCAACATGTGCTTTAAATGCACTATCTCATTGTGAAGTTGGCTTGGTGAAGTATCATTTCTCGAACCAAGCAGTTCTGGGGCTCCAAGGAGCTCTACAGAGAATACATTTGTGGTGATATGGTCATTTCTAGGAGCTTTATTTCCAGAAAGAGGCAGCAAACTGGAAAGGGCTCAAAGAAAAGTAATAAAATGATTACAGGCCTGGGGGAATGGACTTACGGGGAGAGATGAAGAGATGAAATAAGTATAACCTGACTAAGTGACAATTAAAGGTGGAGGGGTCATGATAACAGTCTACAAATACCTAAAGGGCGTGAACATGAGGGAAAGAAATGAATTACTTTGGATAATGCAAAGGGTGTTGGTTAAGAGTACTAGGACTGCATTATGAAAGAGAAAATGAAGGCATGGCATCAGGCAATCCTTGCTGACCATTGGAGCTGGCTGCTAAAGGAGAAGGAGCAGCTACATTACTTGAGTTCCCATAAAACAAGTTTGGACAAACACTTAGGAAATAGATGATTAAAAGAAATTTTATGTAACCTGGACATTGGCAGGAGGTAAGGGCAATTGAAGGGAGGAGAGAGAACAACTGAAATCTTTTTCAACCCTAATACCAAAATCATACTATAAAAAGTTCAAAGAACAGAAATTGAGAGGAGCCATTCTCTTTAAATGTGATCGCAAATGAGGTTGATCCTTTAGCTGTTATTAATGTGTTCATTATAGATGCAGCAAAACACCATGGCACACATTTACTTATGTAACAAACCTGCATGTCCTGCACATGTATCCTAGAACTTAAAATAAGCCTCGCGCTCCCAGGCTCAGGTGATCCTCCCACCTCAGCCTCTCCAGTAGCTGGCACTACAGGTGCACACCACCACGCCCAGCTAATTTTTGTATTTTTTGTAGAGAAGGGCTCCCACCGTGATGCCCAGGCTGGTCCCAAACTCCTGGGAAGGAGGGCTCAAGCCATCCACCCTCCTCTTCCTCTCAAAGTGCTGTGATTACAGGTGTGAGCTACTGTGCCTGGCCAAGAAAACAATTTTTAAAGAGGCTAGGTAATATATTCAAAGTCACACAGTTAGTAACGGTGCAGTGAGAAATGAAAATGCTCACTCTGTGGCTTCAGAGCTTACATTCTCCTATTTTTATGGAGTACACTAAATTAGGAACCAGATAAAACTTGTCATCTTACAAATCCTCCTCATAAACCTTATCTGTAGTATCAGGAGAAGAATACCTACTTTGTATAGTTATTGTGATGAATAAGTGATATTTAAAAATATTTAGCACAGCCTGGTACATAGTATATTTTCAAGAAATGGTAGCTTAAAAAAACCCTAAAACCCACAAAAGACATTTCCACATGAGTTTTTCTTCATACCTTCATACATTTTGTATAAATCTGGCCAGCTTTCATTCTTCTTCCTCCCACTCTTTGGGCTTATATTGTTTTTATGCAATCGGGATAAACTGATAAACTAATTTTCACTATGATTTTATGTCTTCTTAAGAGATGTGCCTTGAACTTTGAAGTAGTTGTGAGAGAAAAGAGTGCCTATGCAAACAATTTATTTTTCCGGAAAACATTAATCAAACCTCTATTCTAGGTAAGGGGCTCTACTAGGTAATAGGACTATAATAATAAAAAAGCAGATGAGGGTCAGCCCTCCTGGAGCTTACATTCATGCAGAGAAGACACAATAAACAACAAACCAACAATGAATAAACAGGCATCAATATAAACATTATAAAAGAAAGAAACTTGATATTATACATGACAGAGGGGTGTAGTTACAGAGGATGATCAGAGAAGTCCTCTTTAAAGAGATGATTGCTAAGCAGATACTATAAGACAAGGAGACACACACAGAAAGCCTAGGAGGAAACTTGCACAGAGTGGCCAGCAATCGCCAACTTCCTTAGGAAAGGGTTTAGAATGTTCTAGAACCTCAAAGAGGCTATGACGCATAATGAGTGAGGGTGAAGGTGGCCTGAAATGAGGTTAGAAAGCTAAACAGCTGTCATATCCTGCAGGAATCCTAGCCCATGATAGGAAAGAGGGTTTGATTATGCACATGTTGGAAATGTTACAACCCTAAAGAATTTGAAGTAAGGAAGTGACATGCTCTACTTAATATTACTAAAGGTTTACTCTAGCATGTAACTGCATAATAAATTATGTCCTGTGCTGCAGGATAGTGATGGTGGGGGATTAAGAAGAATGGAATAGGATAGTGTTTACACTTCTATAGCGTTTATATTCATTTGTTCCTTTTTTAAGATTATTTAACGATTGTTAGCTGTCATTGTGTCTTCTCCACATTGAGAAGACTGAAAGTCTAAAGATGAGATAAGAAGTGTTGAATTAGACTAGCATGGTGGCAATGGCTATGAGGAACAGTGTATAAATACAAGATATATTCTGGAGGTAGAACTGAAAGGCAGGTTAATTTTTATTTTATTTTATTTTAAGTTATAGGATACATGGGCAGGACGTGTGGGTGTGTTACATAGGTAAAAGTGTGCCATGATATTTCGCCGCCCCTACAACCCCATCGCCTAGGTATTAATTGCCACCCCTACCACCCTGTCGCCGAGGTATTAAGCACCACATGTATTAGTTCTTTATCCTGATGCTCTCCTTCCACTCCCCCGCGAGTGTGTGTTGTTCTCCTCCCTGTGTCCACATGTTCTCATTGTTCGGCTCCCACTTATAAGAGAGAATATTAGAGACATGCAAATCAAAATCATATTGAGATACCATCTCATGCCAGTCAGAATGGCAGGTTCATTTTGAAATGCCCTAAAACATCTAAGGGACCATGCCAAGTAACTCTATTTTCTTATTTTCTGTATTATTGATGCTCTGGCTTCCAGAGCCTCACTGACAAGGGAGAGACTGTCCCCCCCAGGGCTAGCTGATCCCTAGAGATACCAAATGACTCCCTGTGGAGCACGCCTTTCATATGCAAACCAACTAATCCAGAACCTACACCTCCAACTACCTCCTTTTTAAAGCTCTCAATATTCCCCTGCCATATTCAACGGAGGCCCAGATAGCAGACAACTAGAGAACACTCCTAGAGTGCAGAGTCCACTGAAATTACTCAGTCTAATCCTAAACCTGCTCAGCTTGCTTACCCTGCCTTGCACATTCCGTCCCATGAAAATCACAATAGGGCTTATGGCCCATTCTTCTTGCTGCTTCTGCCTTCTGACCGACCCTGGTGTTGCCCGTTTGGCCCTGTGTGCTATGGCACGCCCCTTCCTCTTGAGAACTGTGTGTAACAAACTACCTTCAATGGCAAACATCTCATGACCTGTCGATAAAAACAACCCCCACCCAACCCCGTTCAAAAACAGATCCATTTTAAAAACAGGTTGTCAATGATCAAATCAGGATAATTACTCTATTAGTATGTACAAATATTGTGTCAATTTAAAAAATAACAGATTGTCAGCATAACAGTGGTATTGAAAGCCTTCAGAATGACAGGGATCACCTAAGGGAAGTGTGTAGATAGACAAAAGGAGTCACAAGGGCTGCCAGGGGAGTCCCCAGAAATAAAAATCTGTGTTTTGGATTTTACACTGTGTGTCAACTGAGTTGAAGAATTATTTTCAAGCTTTTTCAGCACCCCACAAATCATGCCACATAAGCCACTGCCTACTCTACGTAAGTGTAAGGCTGATCCTGTTTCAAAATGAGTAATCTTCACTAAGCCCACAAGCATAGTTATCTTCCCAGAGAAATAACGTGAAGTTAAAAGCCATCCACGTGAGGATACACCCAGTAGGCAGAAACACATAAGATAAAAAGCAACCATCCCAACATGCTGATAAGAAAGAAAAAAAAAAAAAAAAAAAAAAAAACAGGGAGGTAAAACTCCTACCCTGACAGACATCCAGGGTCTCTGCTGAGATGTCAGGCAACCAAATGCACACAGAGCCATATGCCCAGAGCACGTCTCAGACCTGTTCTGTTCCAGCACAGCATTCTCACAGGTCTACAGTGAAATGAGAAAACCAGACAGTGCATTTTCAACAAAGCTAAAAGTATTTATTTAAAAGAATTTCCTTTGAATCTGAGATTACAACTTTTGTGGCTTTTTTAGTATTCCATACCCTTCCTTTCACGAAATGGTGGCAAAAGTAGAGACAATTTGTTACTTTTTTACTTGACAAAAGAACAGAGGCAGTCCCATAGAGGCCCTTCACATTTTTTACTCTTTCCTTTTTACTGGACCATAATTTAAAAATTTGGAACCCACTAATCTAAAAGATGTTACACACCCAGATATATGAAAAAAAAAAAAAAATCCACTATCTGTAACCAGATTTCTGCTTTCTGTTTCATCCAGACTAACGGAGTAACCCAGACATAGCTCGAATGAGATTGCTCAATGCCACCCATGATATGGAGTTTCCATTTTGACAGGTTGGCCATGAGTTTGGAAACTATTATCACAGTGATGGAGGGAATGCGTACACATCCTGATCTAAAGTGTTATGTTTTCTCAGATACTGACAAGTAGGGACAAAGGTTCAATGGTGACTAATGAATAAAATGTTAAGGTGGAGACAGGACTTAATTGTTCAAAAGCAGTCACTTGAGGCGTGTAGCTGCATTCACTGTGAAACCAAATCAAGCTTCTGATGATGTGGCAAGGACAGATATATGTATTTATTTGTTTATTTAAACAAAGAAGCCTAGCACTTCATCAAAGTCTACTCTCTGCTTATACTTTGAACAGCTACTATAAGGGGATGTAGGATGAACAAGTTATCTTTGGGGGTTTGGGCTTTTCTGTTGTAGTTTTGTGTGTGTGTGTGTGTGTGTGTGTGTGTGTTTTGTTTTGTTTTGTTTTTGCTAATTCTGGGAGTAATTACAGCATCAAATTTCTGGGCATGTTCTTCAATAAGTAGGTCAGGCTTGAATGTTTGGATACAGTAATTTAGGAGGAGGAGCTTGTCCTGAGGAGGTTGCTAGAAGGGAGAAGAGGGAGACAGAGCCAAAGGCATAATAAATGATAAGTTATGCATTAATCAGGCCACTCCATTTTCCTATTGTGGTTAAGAGACTACAATATTAATATAGCACTAGGCATTTAATAAGATGAAAAGCAGTGACAAAGAAAACTTCCCCTGTTTTCTATGGAAGAAACAATGCAAAGCTTGAGAAATTGGCTACAAGATTACCTACTGTCATTTCCACATTCACCTAAAGTGATCACACTTGAACCAAGACTATCACAGTAAAAGGGAGGATGTTTATCATTGGGATCTAGAACTCTGGCTTCCCTAATTTCTTCATGGACCAGAATGGAGACTGCAGGCAGCACTATGGCTGGTCTGCACATACTGCATTAAAAAAAGAAAAGTGACATGACTTTTGTTCCTGTTGGGGCTTTCATTCAGCTGTAGCTAAAAAATAAATAAATAAATAAAATAAAAAAAATACTGATACCAGACCAAAGGGGAAAAAGCCATACATTTTGTTTCTGTAAATATAAACACAGTTGTAGGGGCATGCAGACACAATGTTGACATAGGTAAGGGTGTTTGTGTGCATTTTTAGAAAGGGGCATGGGGTAAATTAAAAACATAATTTCATTAGAAATTCAGAACCAGATTTATTCTTTTCAGTTAAAGAAATAAAAGCTTCCATGTAAAAAAAAAATGTTGTAGCTCTGTATTGAATTGTCTTGAACTTTTGTACTGAACCAATATAAAAATTGAACTATTTTTTTTGTATTGAACGAGAAAGAGACCAAATGGTCTCTCAGTCTGAAAATAGAAGTTCACCATTCAATTCCTAAAATAACTTGCTTACTACCATAATATTTGAACAAGAAAAATTTAATTTTTAATGCTATTTTAAAAATCCATGTTGCTTGATCTCATCATGTGTTTTAAACAAAGTTATACCAGGGGAAGAAAATCAAGAAATAAAGTTTTGTCCAAAAAAAGTCTCACTTCTGATGGAATCCTTCTTTAATTCTGAATCATCTCTCAATTCTTTTAATATTCCTCTTGCTTTCATGGACCCATCTCTTATGTAATTTCTAGTGCTGTACTGGGGAGGCCCAGAAAGAAAAGAGTCACGGTTGGTTTGTCTCACTTCCCAGAGACAAAATGACATGGAACTCTGGGTAGTGAGATGTGGGACTGCTGAAGGAAAGAAAAAGAAGTCGCTCCAGCCCTTATGTGAGGATGCCACATTTATTTAAGAGGGGGTGGAGAAAGAGTAATTAAAGGACAGAATTCAACTTACAACTGAAATCTGTATCGGGCACTATTCTAATGCAGAAGCCAACAAACAGAATACCAGCAAATGAAACACTAACAACGGTAGCTGCTATCTCTTCAGACAAACCACTGGCAGCTGGGAGCCCACAGGATTTATTATGATCAATTAAGGGTGTGGTGGCCTGGGATAACAGAAGCAGTAGTCCTTGCGACACGGATATGGAATGGAACATTAAGAAAAACACCCTGTTTTTAGAGCTCACATTTTCCCCCAGCAAAAACAGCTCATGTTCACATTTAAGCATGTGTCTGTTTATCCGAAAGCCTTCAATTCTTACCTCTTGAAATGAAAAATAAAAATTTAAAACAAAAAGAGGACTAGGGGCTGGTTGGATGATAAAGTAAGAACTAATTAAGATAAAACTTAGAAAATAAAAGCATTAATGAAATTTTAGTTCCCAAAGAGATAAAATGTTAGTATTCTCATTTAACGGATGATAAGAATAAGTTTTACAGAAGGAATCAAGAAATCTAAAAAGCATTAGAAGTGTGTCAGACATTGAAACAAATCACTCCAAGAATGCTCCTGCTATATAAAAATTAGACTCATCCCACCTCACTCCTCACCTTAAATCTGCCTGATATACTCTGAACAAGCTAGATCAGGTAATCTGAGAATCTCTTTAGAGTCCTGAAGGTTAATCCTGTTCTTGCCTCATTAAGAAACATCTGACTCTCTTCTCCCATCTCTTTTAAAACTGAGGGTACCACCAACACCCCAAATGGAGCACGTACAGTTTCTGCTGACATTCCTAGGCCGGTCAGCCAAAGGACTCTGCTGTTTGTGAGCAGACACTCCTAGCACTGGGCGCTGGCTGGCTGACAAGTAACAAGTAGGGAGCAATGAAGAGATTCCTTTATTCCCTGAAAAACTGGAAACCTACAGCAAAGTAGCCTGACTCCTGCAGAGAGATTGGCAGATAGAGAAAATGTTCCCAATTTTAAAAAACCATGCACATGTGAAGAATAAACCTCTTATCATCTGAATAATAACAACACCCCAAGAACACTCAACACTATGCCAGATGCCACGTGAAACACCTTGTAGACCTCGTCTAAATGAATCTTCAGAACCACCCTAAGGAAAATGATGCTTTGCATGTGACAGTAAGCAGAGGCATCTGAGCCTGACACATGTGGATTCAAATCCTAGTTACCCAGTTCCAAGTTGTATAACTTTAGAAGACTGGCTGTGTTTCTCAGTTTTAACTCATTCACCCTTCAGAAATGGGCTCTAGTCCTTTAAATAAGACGATCCTATAAGCATTTATTCTACCTTCAAAATCCACCCTAAATGTGTCCAATTTTTCCATCTGCACAGCCTCAACCCAAGTCTGAGGGGCAGATTCAGGTTTTGTGAGGCCTGAGGGTTGTGCAGTTTGGGAGGCCACATTTAAAGAAAGGGCATACAAAGCTAAGAATACAAAATTAGGTTAAAAAATGTTATGTACTTGCTTGAAAACAAATTTTTAAAGCTGTTTTGAAATACTGCAAACTTTATAAAAATAAAGAAAAATAATACACCATGTTTATTACTTGACATGTTCACATACCTCCATAATTTTTCCTGAATGCTTTGGCTGCACATTCTTTGATCACCTCTTCATATGACAAAAATTTTGTAAAATAGCTTTTGATAAAGACAATAGATAATACAATCTTTCTTCTGGCAAGTTGAGGATAATCACCATGTTAGTCCAATATCACACTGCTATAAAGAACTACCCAAGACCAGGTAATTTATAAAAGAAAGAGGTGTAATGGACTCACAGTTCTACATGACTTGGAAGGCCTCAGGAAACTTACAATCATGGCAGAAGGTGAAGTAGGCACATCTTACATGCTGGCACATGAGAGACAGCATGCGAGAGCACAGGAAAAACTACCATTTATAAAACCATCAGAACTCATGAGAATTCACTCACTATCATGAGAACAGCATGGGGGAAACCACCCCAATAATCCAATCACTTCCCTCCCTAGACACATGGGGATTACAATTCCGCATAAGATTTGGGTGGGGACACAGAGCCAAACAATATCAACCACTAAAAGCTTAAAGTATTTATTTCAGCTTTACATGTTATTGTAGTATTATGCAAACATTAGAGATTTTTGTCAAATTTGGAAAGACTACTTGCTCGTTTCTTTCGTAGATGAGCTGTAAGATTTAGGAGCATTTCAAGTTTTCCATGACTAATCATAGTTACAGAGGTGATTAGTGACTAATTTAAATGACTAATCTTAAATACTCTTTGAATCAGCAAAACTCGTTAAGCAGTTTGTTGTTGATGTTCTAATTGAGAATGGTGTGTTAGTAGTTTTATGTTATTTTCATCTTGTGAAATAGCAAAAAATTTAAATATTTTGCCAATATGTTTATATGATCTGCTCCTCTTCATTAATTGGATTATCAAGCAATCAATGAACTGTCAGTTTCAGTCATCTCTTGGTAATTGGGACCAGGACCCTTCTCAGATACCAAAATCTGGATGCTCCAGTCCCTCATATAAAATGGCATAGTATTTGCATATAATCTACACACATCCTCTTGTATACTTTAAATCATCTCTAGATTACTTATCATACGTAATACAATGTAAACGCTATGCAAATAATTGTTATACCACATTGTTTTATTTTTATTATATTTTATTGTTGTATTGTTAATTGTTATTGTTGGTTAATTGTTATTATTTTCTTCCTGAATATTTTTTATCTGTGATTGGTAAATCTGTGGATGCAAAACCCACAGATAAAAGAATTGACTGTACTTCTCAACATGTATCTCTTCCTCTTAATGAATTAGTGAAATTTGAAAATTTGGGGGTTACACAATTCAATTCTGAATGTTTTATATTTTTGTTTTATATCTCATTATTTCCCAATCTGTATTTCTTTGGCTGTCCAATAAATGTAAAGATTATCAAGTGAGTTCACTTCATTTGTTTAATGGAACTGTTCTATAGCATCTTTGCAAGTCATAGTTACAATGACATATGGCTGACTCACCTTCCCCTTGACAGGATCCCAAAAATACCCACAGCCCCTCCACTATCACCCCACCCAAGTGAAAGCATGGGTGGGTGGCAGAGTCAGAATAGAAAGGAACAGTTGTCTTAACAGTTAGCAACTAAAATGTCTTGTTTTTGCAAATATCACGAAGATATATGACCCATGAATACATCACTAAGGCTCTTCTCCTAGCCTAAGAAGAGGTCTATGTAAGCAAGGGGGCTTTCATTAGCTTCAAGATAAACCCATCCAGGCCACCACCACCTCTCAGCTGGGCTATTTTAGTAGCTTCCTAACTGCCTTCTGTGTTTTCACTCTTATTTATTCTCCTATAATTTATTTCCATGCAGCACCCTGGGAGACGTTTACATATGTGAATTAATTTATGTCACTCTCCTGCTTAAAACCTTTCAGTGACTTCCCATTGCATATATTACACTGGCCAGACTCCTTATTACCAAATACTTGTCCTGCTATCTAGATGCTGCCTAGCTCATAGACTCATCTCATATCTCCTCACAGCACTCCCATTGCTCACGTGCTGTTGTCACACTGGCCTTGTTCTCATGCTTAAGTGCTCTACTACCCCAGTGAAAATTATGCAACAGTGTTTCAGGAACAATAAAGCACTATATCCATGTGAACTATGACTATTATCAGAGTCAGGAACAGAATGCCTGTGACTAAAATGGCTAAGGAAGAAAAGTTGTAGATTCTGATTCTTTCCAAAGTTTCTTACTACTATAAACACTGTTCTGAACCTCCACAAATGGAACTGCTGAAAATACAGGTCCAAGTCTTACAGCCACATAGCAAGTCACCATATGTGTGCATATGGTACACGTGTATATATACAATATGTGTAAGCAAATGGCAAGGGTATTTAGCTATAGTAGCTTGCCTACATTACAGATATTTTATCAAATTACAATCTACATTTAGCAATCTAGTTAGTAATTAAAATACAACGTATGGCACAGTGCTGCTTAAAGTGAAATAGCAATACAAAGTTTTGAGATGTTAGTCAATGATTTCTAATAATCCTCCTTTATCAGAAAGAGCCAATGCTTTTCAACATTATCTAGTATGAATGTGGCTGCTCGCCCCAGCTGAGAGATGTAAAGATTGAAGAATAAAGAGCTGATTCAGGTCATGTGTAATCAATAGAGTGGTCAAAAAATGTCTTGTTGTTCCTGGTCTTGAGAGTATTTGTTCCTTTGCCACACTGGATTTATTTCCTGAAGACAGCAACATCAAGTATTTTTCAGCAACATAAAACCCAACTCAAAGACACACATGAAAATTTGGTGACCAGATGAATATAGAGAATTGATAACAATGAGGAAAAAATACAGAAGACCACACAGGCGGGAGATTATTATAACTCCAGAGAGATGAAGAATCTGGGGTTCACAGGAGAGGATCAACACAAACTTTGAAACTGTCCATAATAACTTTCATTTTTATATATCACACATGACAGGCTACTCATCGTTCAAATATGGTCTCTACAACATTAAATCACTTAGCATTGTCTAATAATTATTTCTTTAGATGATTTACCACTTTTGCAGTACTGGATTTTGCACAAGTTCTGCTTTCTCTCTGTGAATTTCAAGGCTCAGCTCATCTTTGTATTCACTGACTTTCACAGTCTGATCCAAACTTAGGTGTTGCCTAACTTAAACTTCCCCTAAACAAATATTATTTGTATGTCAAATAAGTTTCATGTGGTTCCCTTTATAGGTCATGATTATTCTACTTTCCATGGCTCAAATGTTCACTGAAATCCTTTCTACTACTCTGTTGATCCAAGTCCACTTTCCTTCCAAGATGATGTCAAATCCTTTTCCACAATGTCACTACTTAGAAATGTCCATAGCTATATCAGCATGATTTTTTACTGTAATGTATACATTTCCATCTAAGATGTTTTATTGCCATAATACTGTAAACTTCATTAGAATGGGGACTTTTAAAATACTCTATAGTGTCTAGTGTTAAACTAAGCACATAATAGGCACCTGTTAAATATGAATTTATCCTCTTAGCAAAGTTAAACCACTATATTTCTATTAATATTTTTCTAACTTTAGACATCATTCTATTTCACTGAAGTCTCTAGAATCAGATTGCAAGATTTAGAACCACAGCCTTTTCATTTTCTGGCTTTGTTACCATAGATGAGTTGCTTTATTTTTCTGGGTTTTGATTTTCTTAACTACAAAAGGATGGTAATAAGAGTAGCTATGTTGCAAGGTTAGTGTCAGGATTAAATGATGGTGCTTAACATAATACCTGGCACATTGAAGTTTTCAATAAATAACATCTATTGTTATTATTATTACTATCTGTTCCTTATTCTAAACACACATCATTCATGCCTACATGCACTCTCCCAATTAAACATTATTCTTATATTTTAGGATATTAATTTGAAGTTTTACACGTTTGCCACTTTATTCTTATTAGCATTACTTCTTATATATCACATCTCCTTCTAGGATCATGTTCTTTTTTCCTGCAGAGCATATGGTAGACACAGAAGTTCTCAAAGTGTGATACAGAGACCTTGTGGGTGCTTGAGACCTTACCAGTGGATCCGTGAGGTCAAAACCATTTTCATAAGAACACCAACAATTATCTGCCTTTTCGCTTCTTACTCTGTTCATGAAGTCTTCCAGAAGCACATGGCATAGGATATCAAAAGAGATTGAGTGTAAATAAGATATGCGAATTACACTGTCTACTACTAAGTCAGAAATTAAAGCTATTTTATAAAAATATAAAACAATGTCATTTTCACTATTTTTAAAATATATATAATTTTCAGAAAAATGTATTGCATTTAAATTAACATGTAATAGGTTTACTATTATTTTAAATGAATTGATAAATAATATTTTTAATTTCTCAGTTTTAAAACTTTATATGGTAGGCCAGGTATGGTGGCTTATGCCTGATATCCCAACACTTTGAGAGGCCAACACAGGTGTATCACTAGAGCCCACTAGGGGTTCAAGACCAGCCTGGGAAATATAGTGAAACCCAATCTCTGCCCATGAAAATACAAAAATTAGCCAAATATGGTGGTGTGCTCCTGTAGTCCCAGCCACTCAGGAAGCTGAGGGGGAGGATCACCTGAGCCCAGGGAGGTCAAGGCTGCAGTGAGCTGTGATCACACCACTGCACTCCAGTCTGGGTGACAGACAGAGACCCTGTCTCAAAAAAATAAATAAAAAATAAAAAATACATAAATAAATAAAAATATAGTAAATATTGATAGATACAACTCACATAAACAAAAGTTCTTTAGGCCCCTCAGTAATTTCGAAGTGCAAGAAAAGGGCTGAAGACCAAAACATTTGGGAAGCACTACTTTAAAGTTTTCTGCACACCATGGTTTTGGTGGACTTTGGTAGTAAATTTAGTTTTTAACTTTAATTTTTCTGAAAAATCTTTATTTTGCTCTCACTGATGGATGACAGTTGTGCTAAGTATAAAAGTAAGCTGAGAGTTATCATTTCCTCTCAACTCTTTGAAGACAGTATTCCATTGTCTTTTTACTTCTGTTACCACTGTTAACAAGGATGCTGTCATTTCACTTCCTGTTTTAGTTTAATTGTTCTTTTTCTTCTGGTTGCTTTCAAGTTGATTTTTTTTCTTCTTCAACATTCTGTAATCTCAGAAAAATGTGTCTAGGCATGAATTTCATTTTTATTTATTCTTCTTAGGATACATTATGGGTTCAAAATCTGAGGATTTATGGGTTTTTTAATCAGTTCTGGAGAATTCACATCCATTATCACTACTTTTCCATTCTCTATGTCAGACTTTTTCATTCTAGCCTTGGTCTAATAAGCTACTTAACATTCTTTTCAGTTTTATTTTTTATTATTTCAACAATATCTTTTAAATTTAGAATTTTTCATTGTTCATTTTAATGTGTTTTTAAATAATTTTTTGTTGATTAGTAAACTCTTTGCATTTTAACATCTTCGTTACATATACAGTTGGTACATAGAATACTCTACGTAATATACTATATGTCTATACTATGTCTGAAAAACTCAAGTATCTTAGGAGCCTAAATCTGTTATCCATCAGTCCTAGAAATCTAAATCAGAGTGGCTGCTTCCTCATGTGTTTAAGGATCTTTGACTGTGAGCTCATTTCATCTTAATTGCATAATCTCTGTACATCATTGGAAACTGCGGAAACTTTTCTGCAGGAAAGATTTGCTCCTGCAAATAGCCAGGGATGCAACTGACCCAGGTCTACTTAGCTCTACTGAGTGTCTCAGCTCATCCTTGGAGGTCCAAGCTCCCTCATTATTTATTCTGATGCCTGGAAAGTCACCATCAGAAAATTATACCTAAAGATTATGAAACCATGTATACTTTCAATAAGTCTCTGTTAAAAAGCAAATAACTTTGAGAGGGACACTACTCTTGAGTTATGAGGTGCCTTCCAATAAAGGATCAGTAGACAGATTAATAAAAGCAATGTCCCACAAAACTGCTTAGAGATGAATTTTCAGAGGACATCTCTGCGGGTTCCTAATAGTAAAAACTAAAGATCTTTTACATCTATATAGAATGAAGATGACAAATTAATGTCACCTCACATGCCAAATCCAACCAAGTGGCAGTGGTTACAGAGAGCTATATTAAGGAGTCTGTTATCTTCTTTGGGCTCAGCAGAAACAAGTGCCATAAAAACTTGGTAATGTAATAATAGCACCCCTATGTACCAGGCACTGCTCTAATTACTTTGCATGCATCAACTAATTAAGTCCACGCAATAATCTTATTCTCAGTTGTTATTTTACATTTACAGTTGAGAAAATGGACTCTGGTTAAATAACTTGCCTGAAGCCATGCAATGAGTAAATGGTGGATCTAAGTGCTGAACATGGAAAGTCCAGCTTTAAGGCTGTCTGCATAATCATTACACAATAGTGCCCCATAAATTAGAGCAGATAAACAGAGTGAAACGGACAAATCATTCCTCTCTGTGCATACAATGGTGTAAAACTAGGATCTTTACATGTTTTATCTTCAGATAAAATGAGAACTGGAGCCTGTTTCTTATGTTATCTGGTGGTCTCTACTGCTTCTAACATCTAGATCAGAAATATAAAGTTCTTCAAATGATTTAGAAATCATTTAGGAAAGCCCTGTGCCATGACTGTTGATGGTGACCATCGAGATCAGGTTAGTTGATGGTGCCACTTGCTTTTAACACAAAGACTTTTCACACAATCAGCAAATAACCAAATAACACAGGGATCCCCAACTCCTGGGCTGTGGACTAGTACCAGTCCATAGTCTGTTAGGAACCAGGGCACACAGCAGGAGGTGAGTGGCAGGGAAGAGAGCATTACTGCCTGAGCTCCACCTCCTGTCAGACCAGCAGTGGCATTAGATTCTATAGGAGCATGAACCCTGTTGTGACCTGCACATGCAAGCAATCTAGGTTGCATGAAACTTATGAGAATCTAATGACTGATGATCTGAGGTGGAACAGTTTTGTCCTGAAACAACCCCCACCAACCACCACCATTGTCTTCCACAAAACCCATCCCTGGTGCCAAAAAGTTTGGAGACCACTGATATAACATACAACAATTAATACTGAGTGGATCTTCCTGAGAAAATGTTCCCAGTAGAACATTCATCTAGGATCTAAGGTTAAAAATGCACCAGATGTGCCTACAGAACACTTCTTAGAATATTTGTGACATTTTGTGGTTTACAATTATTCCTATTCCTCAGACTATAAAGTCCTCACAGCTAACTTTATAGCACATTCATATCTGCATCCATAGCCTGGTTATATGCCTGACTAGTGGTTTCTTCTTAATTATTGTGCATGTAATGAATGAATGCATGAACTGTTAATGTTTAGCCTAAAATCAGAGAACAGTCTGCACATTAATGCAGACTATCTGCGTTTCTATCCTAAGCTTCTCATTGTGCTATCAACTACTTTTGGCTCTTAAGAAAGAGTAAAGTGAGACATTCTCTCTCTCTCTCTCTCTCTCTCTCTCTCCTTTTCTCTCACAGTGTGGCTGATTTGACTTAGCAGAATTATCAAAACTCATCCCACAGACCCCCTTTTAGATCTTTAACTATAAAGATAAGATGACTCTCTGATAAAACTTTCTCCATTTCAGAACTATTTCCATTTACAATTTATATTTGATTTTGAAATATGTAAAACAGACATAATTTTTGTCTTAAAATGTATAAATAGGTGGAAGAATATATTTATCTTGTTTTTATTTTTTAAAGAGCTCAGTACTATTAAAGCATTCAAAGGAAAACTTACAAATGAAGAAATACACACATATCTCTGAGTTCCCAGGACCACAAAAAGCAACCACTTGTTTCGCTGATATTGCACATTATGTTTCTAGGATCACATGTGGTGTGTTTCCCACACTTACAGCACCTCTATATGTCTCCCTTAAAGTTATTTATAAGGTGTTTTGCCACCCGTAGGATACATATTTATATCTTTTTATACACATTTATATTATTTATTCATAGATTCCTCAGATAATAAATTGGCAAGTGTTTTATTTTCCTCACGCTTATAGTGTTTGCATTATGGTACTTTCCCGTTTGGCAAAGGTTTCATAATTACGGATCCTCAAAGGTATAATCAGAATATGTGTTTGTGTGCGTGTGTGTGTGTGTATGTGTGTGTGTACACAGTCAGGCATTGCTTAACATCAGGAATGCATTCTGAGAAATGAGTCGTTAGGCAATTTTGTCATTGTGGAAACATCATAGGGTGTACTTATACAAATCTGTATTGAATACCTTTCTACAAACCTAAGTCGTATGGTATAACCTTCTGCTCCTGTATTAGTCCGTTCTCATGCTGCTGATAAAGACATATCCAGACTGGGTAATTTATAAAGGAAAGAGGTTTCATTGACTCACAGTTCAGCATGACTGGGGAGGCCTCAGGAAACTTGAAATCATGGCAGAAGGGGAAGCAAACACTTTCTTCTTTTTTGGTAGGAGTGAAGAGAAGTGCCAGGCAAAAGGGGAAAAAATCCCTTATAAAATCATCAGATCTTGTGAGAACTCACTCACTATCATGAGGATAGCATGAAAGTAACCACTGCCATCATTCAATTACCTTCTACCAGGTCCCTCCCATTACATGTGGGGATTATGGGAACAACAATTCGAGATGAGATTTGGGTGAGGACACAGCCAAACCATATAATTCTGCCCATGACCCTCTCCTAAATCTTACATCCTCACATTTCAAAACATAATTATGCCTTCTCAATAGTCCCCCAGAGTCTTAACTCATTCCAGCATTAACTCAAAAGTCCAAGTCCAAAGTTTCATCTGAGACAAAGCAAGTCCCTTCAACTAGGAGCTTGTAAAATCAAAAGCAAGTTAGTTACTTCCTAGATACAATGGGAGGACACCATTCCAAATGGGATAAATTGGCCAAAACAAAGGGGCTAGAGGCCCATGCAAGTCCAAAATCCAATAGAGCAGTCATTAAATCTTAAAATTCCTAAACGATCTCCTTTGACTCCATGTCTCACACTGATACAAGAGGTGTATGTACGGCCTTGGGCAGCTCCACCCCTGTGGCTTTGCAGGATACAGCCTCCCTCCCAGCTGCTTTCACTAGCTGACATGAAGTGTCTGTGACTTTTTCAGGTACATGGTATAAGCTGTCAGTGGATCTACCATTCTGGGGTCTGGAGGATAGTGGCCCTCTTCTCACAGCTCTACTAGGCAGTGCCTCAGTGGGGACTCTGTGTAGGGGCTCCAATCTCACATTTCCCTTCTACACTGCCCTAGCAGAGGTTCTCCATGAACCTCTGGTTCTGCCTCTGGAACACACCTCTGCCTGGACATCCAAGTGTTTCCATACATCCTCTGAAATCTAGGCAGAGGCTCCCAAACCTTAATTCTTGTCTTCTGCATACCCACAGGAACAACACCATGTGGAAGCTGCCAATGCTTGTGGCTTGCACCCTGGGAAGCCATGGCCTCAGTTGTACCTTTGCCCCTTTTAGTCATGGCTGTAGTGGCTGAGACACAGGGCACCAAGTCCTTAGGCTGCACGCAGCAGGGGCAGCCTGGACTCAGCCAAGGAAACCACTTTTTCCTCCTAGACCTCCAGGCTTGTGATGGGAGGGGCTGCTGTGAAGGTCTCTGACATTTCCTAAAGACATAGTCTTCATTGTCTTGGCAATTAGCATTTGGTTCCTTGTTACTTATGCAAATTTCTGCAGCTGGCTTGAATTTCTCCCCAGAAAATGGGTTTTTCTTTTCTACTGCATTATCAGGCTGCAAAATTTTCAAACTTGTATGTTCTGCTTCCCTTTTAAACATAAGTTCCAGTTTCAGATAATCTCTCTCAAGTTCAAAGTTCCACAGATCTCTAGGGAAGGAGCAAAATGCTGCCAGTCTCTTTGCATAGATAGAGTGACTTTTACTCCAGTTCCCATCAAGTTCCCCATCTCTATCTGAGACCACCTCAACCTGGACCTAATATTGTCCATATTACTATTGCCATTTTAGACAAAGCTATTTAACAAGTCTCTGGGAAGTTCCAAACTTTACCACATCTTCCTGTCTTCTGAGCTCTTCAAATATCTAGGAAATTCCAAACTTTCCCACATGTTTCTGTCTTCTTCTGAGCCCTCCAAATGGTTCCAATCTCTGTCTCTTACCCAGTTCCAAAGTCACTGCCACACATTTGGGTATCTTTACAGCAGTACCCCTCTCCTGGTACCAATTTACTGTATTAATCTGTTCTCACACTGCAAATGAAGATATACCCAAGACTGGGTAATTTACAAAGGAAAGAGGTTTAATTGACTCAGTTCCACAGGGCTGGGGAGGCCTCAGGAAACTTACAATCGTGGCAGAAGGGAAAGCAAACACATCCTTCTTCACATGGCAGAAGAAAGGGGAAGAATGAGTGCCCAATGAAGGGGGTAGCCCCTTACAAAACCATCAGATCTCATGAGAACTCACTATCACCAGAACAGCTAGGAGGTAACAGCCCCCATAATTAAATTACTATCTCCCACTGGGTCCTTCCCACTACAGGTGGGGATTATGTGAACTACAATTCAAGATGAGATTTGGGTGGAGACACAGCCAAACATATCAGCTCCTCAGCTACAAATCTGTACAGCATACTACTGTACTGAATACCATAGGCAATTTAACACAATGCTAATTATTTGTGTATCTGAACATAGGAAAGGTACAGTAAAAAATACACTATTAAAAACTTACAGGACACTGTCATATATGCAGTCTGTTTTCAACCAAAACATTATGTAGCACATTATTGTATATAATTTTTTCCATCTTTACATCACTTGGGAACATACAATATAATTTAATTATCCATTCACAATAAAATTAGTGACTTGGATAAAAATTATGTGAATAACTAATGAAAATCTTTTAAAAAAGAAACTATTTCTAAAAGTGCTATGTACATTTCCTGCCTTCTAAAACAGATTCCTGTGGATATAATTTAATCTTTTTTTTGCAAAATTTAGGATAAAGGTTGCTTATTTCCCATTTTTACAGGACACTTATAACCAAATTTATTCATTCAGCAAACGCCTATTGATTGTTTAGTATGTTCAAGTGATACAGTTAGGCTCTGGGCTACAAACATTATAAAAAAAAGGATTCTTTTCTGTCTCAACTGTCTCATAGTCTGGCAGGGAACAAAGTAATGTATCCTCGGTTAGTTGTAATAATTAATACAATAGTTTTGGTAGGCCAATATGGTCCATTGGAAGCAGCTGCAGTCTGAAGCTCTCACAGAGAAGAAAAAAATGATGAGTAAATTCTACATCTTCAGCTGAGGTATCCAGGTTCTCACATTGGGACTGACTAGACAGTCAACACAGCCCATGGAGAGTGAGGAAAAGCAGAGTGGGGTGACAGCCCATCTATGAGCAGCACAGAACCAGGATAACCCCTACCCCAAGCTAAGGGAGGAGTAATTGTATGACCCGATCTGTGGAAACCACACTTCTCCCACAGATCCTTGCAACTCATGGATCAGGAGATCTTGCAAGCCCATGCCACCAGGGCCTTGGGTCTGAAGCACAGAGCTGTGCAACCAAATACCAGGTACTGGCAAACCAAATCCAGCAGCACATCAAAAAGGTTATCCACCACAATCAAGTAGTCTTCATCCTCAGGATGCAAGGCTGGTTCAACATACACAAATCAATAAACGTAATTTATCACATAAACAGAACTAAAGACAAAAGCCACATGATTATCGCAATAGATACAGAAAAGGCCTTTGATAAAATTTAACATCCCTTCATGTTAAAAACTCTCAATAAACCAGGTATTGAAGAAATATACCTCAAAATAATAAGAGCCATTTATGACGAACCCACAGCCAATATCATACTGAATGGGCAAAAGCTGGAAACATTGCCTTTGAAAAATGGCACAAGACAAGGATGCCTTCACTCACCACTCCTATTCAACATAGTATTGGAAGTCCTGGCTATCAGGCAAGAGAAAAAAATAAAGGGTATTCAAATAGGAAGAGAGGAAGCCAAATTGTCTTTGTTTTCAGATGACATGATCCTATATCTAGAAAACCACATCATCTCATCCCAAAAGCTTCTTAACCTAATAAGAAACTTCAGCAAAATCACAAGATGCCAAATCAATGTGCAAAAATCACAAGCATTCCTATACACCTACAACAGACAAGAAGAGAGCCAAATCATGAATGAACTTTCATTCACAATTGCTACAAAGAGAGTAAAATATCCAGGAATACAGCTAATAAGGGAAGTGAAGGACCTCTTCACGGAGAACTACAAACCACTGCTCAATGAAATCAGAGAGGACACGAACAAATGGAAAAACATTCCATGTTCATGGCAGAATCAATGTCGTGAAAATGACCCTACTGCCCAAAGTGATTTATAGATTCAATGCTACTCCCATTAAATTACCATTGACATTCTTCACAGAATTAGAAAAAAAACTATTTTAAAATCCATATAGAATCAAAAGAGCACAGATAACCAAGACAATCCTAAGCAAAAAGAACAAAGCTTGAGCCTGTACAGCCAAGACAATCCTAAGCGAAAGAAGAAAGCCACTCCCCAACTTCAAACTATACTACAAGTCTACAGTAACCAAAACAGCACGGTACTGGTACAAAAACAGAACAAAGACCCATAGAATAGAATAGGGAACTCAGAAATAAGACCACACAGGTACAACCATCTGAGTTTCAACAAATCTGATAAAAACAAGCAATAGGGAAAAGATACCCTATTTCATAAATGGTGCTGGGAGAACTGGCCAGCCATATGCAGAAAATTGAAACTGGACCCTTTCCTTACACCTTATACAAAAATTAACTCAAGATGGATTAGGACTTATTTGTAAAACTCCAAACTATAAAAACCCTAGAAGAAAATCCAGACAATACCATTCAGGACATAGGCACAGGCAAAGATTTAATGATGAAACCACTAAAAGCAATTGCAACAAAAGCAAAAATTGACAATGGGATCTAATTAAACTAAAGAGCTGCTGCACAGCAAAAGAAACTATCATCAGAGTGAACAAACACCGTACGGAATGGGAGAACATTTTTTGCAATCTATCCATCTGACAAAGGTCTAATATCCAGAATTTACAAGGAACTTAAACAAATTTACAAGAATAAAATAAACAACTCCATTAAAAAGTGGGCAAAGGACATGAACAGACACTTCTCAAAAGAAGACATTCATGTGGCCAAAAAACATATGAAAAAAAGCTCAACACCACTTATCATTAGAGCAATGCAAATTAAAGCCACAATGAGATACCATCTCATGACAGTCAGAATGGCGATTATTAAAAATTCAAGAAACAACAGATGCTGGCGAGGTTGCAGAGAAAAAGAAAAGAAATGCTTTTACACTGTTGGTGGTTATGTAAATTAGTTCAACCATTGTGGAAGACAGTGTGGCAATACCTCAAGAATCTAGAAGCAGAAATACCATTTGATCCAGCAACCCTATTATTGGGTATATACCCAAAGGAATATAAATCATTCTATTATAAAGATACAGGAACACGTATGTTTATTGCAGCACTATACACAATAGTAAAGACACAGAATAAACCCAAATCTTCATCAACAGTAGACCGGATAAAGAAAATGTGGTACACACACACCATGGAAGACTATGCAGCCACAAAAGGGAACAAGGTCATGTCCTGTGCGGGGACATGGATGGAGTTGCAAGCTGTTATCCTCAGCAAACTAATGTGCAGGAACAGAAAACTAAATACTATATGTTCTCATTTACAAGTTAAGCTGAACTATGGGAACATGGACACATAGGGGAGAGCAAGACATACTGGAACCTGTCCACAAGGGTGGAGGAAGGGAGAGCATCAGGAAGAACAACTAATGGGTCCTGGGCTTAACACCTGGGTGATGGGTTGATCTGTGCAGCAAACCACCATGACATTTGTTTACCTATGTAACCAACCTGCACATCCTGCACATGTATCATGGAACTTAAAATCAAAGTTGATAAAAATAATAATAACAATAATTAATGCAATCAATCATACATTAAAGACAAATTTTTAAGGAGGTGATATTCTACCATGAAGCCTGGTCATCAAAAAAAAAAAAATATTCTAGCAGACATAAAAGAGGATTAAGATACTCTAGGCAAGGAAAAGAACACACAGCTGAAGCATAAATTTGAAGAGATGATGAGATGTGCTAAGAGGGAGAAATAGTAAAGAGGCAATATGAATAATGGTTAGTATCATGAATTTGGAATCAGATCAACCTGATTTCAAATCCCGATTCCACTACCTAACTTCATACTTAAGAAGATTTGACCTTTTTGAGCTTGTTCATCTGTAGTTGTGAGAATTAGATAATGAATGTTAAACATGTAGCTTAGGTTCTAACACCCAGTGGAGAGTACTTGAAGTTATTGATATTATCATTCATGTTGCTATTATTAGAAATGAGCCACATTAATGTCTTCAAGGATAGGTCTCTAAAGGCCGTGTCCCTAAGGCATGCTTCCTCATGTAGCACCCTTGAACCAACAGCAACGCTCTTCCCCCTCGTCCATCTACCACCATCACAATGGACCCCACTAGCAATGCTCATTATGCCTGAACATCTCTGATTTCATATCTTGGTAAAATATTTCCCTAACTCCTACTTTTTCAGAGCTCTACTTTCTAAGAAAGAGGGATAAAAATTAGAAAAAAAAAAAAGACAACCTTATCTGTGCTAAAATAAAAATAAATTTCAAATGAGTGTTCCTACCCTTGCAGGATGTTTCTATGCACTTTAAATATGCTCTTACTGAAATGACGTCTTAGGCAAAGAATTCACTGTAATGGTGAGAATCTCAAATGCAATGGCAGGCCTGAGGGAGAAATTTCCACACAAACACTTCGGAACCCTCTAATGAATTATGAGTAGGTGGCTTCCTCTACCAACATGAAGAGCCATCCCAGCAGAAAACTTTGCAGCTAGGTTCCAGTTTTGCATTCCATACATTTCCATTAATGTGGGTGGAAGATTTCATGGTACTATCTAGTTTATTCTTAGCATGTGTGGGTCATGCATTATTCAGCATTATGAGACATCTATTTGAATAATAAGGTTAAAACTGTTTTTAAGGCCATGGCTAACAAAGCTGTAAATATTATTCAAAGACAGAGCACATGAAGCCATGAATACTCACAATACACAAGTAATAAAGTGAAGAAATTTTTATAAGAGAGCTAAGACAAATCCAACTGGTTCCCCCAATCTGGAAACTCCAGACCTCACTGTGCCTGAAGACCTTGGAGAGACCCAGTTGATGCCAACTCATTTTTCTGCAGAACCAGTGGGTGTACTCTCTGCCCACACTAGATTCTTCAGTAGCAACATTTCCAAACAAACCACTAGTTTTCTAGGATCAGATAAAGTTACAAGCATCCATAAATAAGAACTTCTTAATATAATTATGAGTCTTGCTTTGGAGGGAGGAAAGGATGCAGTGGAGTGATCCTCAGCTGGGTCATTAAAATAATTCAGTTGCAAGTTGCTTAACTGAGGACTCCCTACTCCACAACTTCTGCAAAGTAAATCTGGGCTAGAAGGTAATTGATTAATAATGTAATCGGTGTGGCTGGCTGTCTCTAGGTGCTTTGATAAAAATATAGTTGTACTAAAGGCACTATTTATTACTATTTATTATAAGTCACACAAGGGTGTGGTGTTTCAATGTTTTCATGTTTAGCAATTATAAACTGAAACTATTAAGTGCTTTTTAACCAACCCAGAAAGAAGACAAACTTAAAATAAGCCTAGATTACACGCTCTTTATAGATATCCTTTTTTTTCTGGTCTTGATTTTACAGCTAAAATGTCTTCAATTCCTCTTGCCAGCGACACCTTATAATCTTTATATGGAAATTCTAAGCAAAAATAAATACTAAACTTGATAACCTCTGCTTCAAATAGAAAATAGTGGTATTGAGGTAAAAGAAGCAAACTGTTAACACAAGTAAAATCAAATCTGTCCAGGAACCTTTATTTTAGAAAGATTGGTATTCAAATCTTGATTCCTTGTGTTGAAGCAGATGGGCTTAACAGGAATAATTCCTACAGTATATCACTTAAAAATTCACCATTTATGCGAAGGATTTATGTTTCCAGAGTACCAGTAAAATGCCTTTGCTCTTCTTTTCCCACATGTCCTTGAACATTTCAACCACTTTTGTGGTCTCAATTATCACCCCAAGGTGAATTAGTTCTGTATTCACATTTCCTCTTGCGCTTGCTTTAGTTTAACAGCGTTTCTGCCTACTGGTTCTGCCAGCTGTGTCTCTCCCATTAACCTCAAGCTCAAGCTGGTTGAAATGATTCATCCCCTTATCCAGTAATTCAGAGAAACTTCTGGGCTCCTAATTGTTCCCAACAAAATCTCCATGTCCAGAGTCACAGAGATGTAGAATTGCAAAGTCACCCTTCCTTTTCCTTTTTCCTCTTTCTCTACAGCAGAGGTTCTCAACTTCGGCTTTATTGATATTTTGAGCCTGAAAATTCTTTGTCTGGGGGAAGGAAGGCTAGAGTCGCTCTGTGCATTTTACTCTGTTCGGCAGTATCCCTGGCTTCTACCTACTTGTTGCCAGTGGCTATATCCACTCCCCAGGTTGTAACAACCAAATATCTCCAGACATTGTCAAATATTCCTAGGGGTAAAATCACTCCCCACCTCCAGCCAATTAGTTGCCTAATTGTCAAGTGAACTCTCCCTATTCTTCTCTTGTAGCTTCTTCACATCAGTCCTTGCTATCTCATTACCGTGCCAGCCCCCGAGGAGAACAATCAGTGTGTGCTGTCTTTTCGCAGTACATTTTAGTGATGTAATAGGCAGTGTGTACCAAGACATGCCAGACTCAGAATCCAATAACCAATATGGGAGAAAGAAATTCAGAAAAGAAATCCTGGAAACATTTTTGGTAACTCTGAAGTCCTGAATAGATTTTTTTTTTTTTTTTTTAATTGGAGTCTGAGGATTTTAACGTTGACTTCATCTCTAGCAATTTAAAATCATGATTTGGGACGGAAAGGACCAGATGAGAAGCCACTATTTAGCCATTGTCTATGTAAGTTAATTATTTAGACAATCTTGAAATGTGAAGCTCTTTATAGTAAAGAATGTAAGTAT